>NC_051422.1:1756055-1763555 GCF_015228065.2 Penaeus monodon | reverse complement strand
TGAGAGTGAGAGTGAGAGTGAGAGTGAGAGTGAGTGTGAGAGTGAGTGTGAGAGTCAGTATGAGAGTGAGTGTGAGAGAGTCAGTATGAGAGTGAGTGTGAGAGAGTGAGTGTGAGAGTGAGTGTGAGAGAGTGAGTGTGAGAGTGAGTGTGAGAGAGTGTGAGTGTGAGAGTGAGTGTGATAGTGAGAGTGAGTGTGAGAGAGTGTGAGTGTGAGAGTGAGTGTGAGAGTGAGTGTGAGTGTGAGAGTGAGTGTGAGTGTGAGAGTGAGTGTGAGAGTGAGAGTAAGAGTGAGAATGAGTGTGAGTGTGAGAGTGAGTAAGTGTAAGAGTGAGTGTGAGTGTGAGTGAGAGTGAGAATGAGTGTGAGTGTGAGAGTGATTAAGAGTGAGATTGAGTGTGAGAGAGAGTGTTAGAGTGAGTGAGTGTGTGTGCGTGTGTATGTATATATACGTACATATCCCTTTTCAGTATTTTTAACACCACCACTAAAAACACCAAGCAACATTAAACCACGATCTTTAATAAATTTCCTAACCTTTAAAATAATAATAATAATAATAATAATAATAATAATAATAATAATAATAATAATAATAATAATAATAATAATAATAATAATAATAATAAATAAATAAATAAATAAATAAATAAATAAATAATAAAAGAATGAAAATTAATAAAAAAATAAAATAAAAATGAAAATAAAAATAAAAATAAAGATAAACACAAAACAAAATAAATAAATAAATAAAGACACAAAATGAAATAAAAAGAAAAGAGTGTACAGGTTACCCCTTCCCAAGCGGTAAAACTCCTTCGCAAACACAGACTTGCGTGTGTTGAGCGATCCGATACTACAGGACTGATTTTTTTTTATATATTTGTCCAAAAAAGGGAGGGGGGGGGGACTTATTGAATTAATAAATATTGGTGATAACTTCATCTATACTAAAATGCAAGTTCTCCGGTATAAAAACGTTTTTTTGTTGTTGTTTTTGTTTTTTTTAAGAGCCACGCCCAATATGGAGTTCGAGGCGATCCGAGGCTTTGGACGTTTGAATACATTCGTTATTATTGTTTCTTTTTTTATCACCTATTTCTCGAACGTTTGAGTCTCTTCCATATCTTCTTCCTCCTCTCCTTTCTTTTTTTGTTTCTTTCTCTCTCTCTTTCTTTCTCTTTCTTTCTTTCTTTCTTCCTCTCTTTCTTTCTCTCTTTCTTTCTCTCTTTCTTTCTCTCTCTCTTTCTTTCTTTCTTTCTCTCTTCCTCTTTCTCTCTCTCTCTCTTTCTTTCTTTCTCTTCCTCCCTCTCCTCCCTCCTTCCTTCCTTCCCTCTCCTCCCTTCCTTCCCTTCCCTCCTTCCTTCCCTCCCTCCCTTTCTTCCTTCCCTCCTCCCCTCTCCTCCTTCCTCCCTTCCCTCCCTCCCTTTCTCCCTTCCCTTCCTTCCCTCCCTTTCTTCCTTCCCTCCCTCTCCTCCCTTCCTTCTAAATAGCAGAGATTCGCCGTGTACTTCGCTCGCTTTAAAGGGATAAAAGGAAGGTAAAAATACCCTCAGACGAGACGGCGGCCGCGTGTGATGAAGGGTCCACGACGCGACGGCTTGACCTCGAAACTTGCCCTGACGAGACGCGGATTTTTCCCTCAAGTGCTGTGACGTCCGCGTGATTTTTTTCCCCTTCTTCTTTTTCTTCTTTTTTTCTTCTTCTTCTTCTTCTACTTATTTTTCTTCTTCTTCTTCTTCTTCGTTTTCTTTTTTTTTTCTTCTTCTACTATTCTTTTTCTTTTTCTTCCTATTTTTTTCTTCTTTTCTTCTTCTTCTTCTTCTTCTTCTTCTACTTCTTCTACTTGTACTTCTACTTCTTCTACTTGTACTTTTTCTTCTTTTTTCTTCTCCTTCTTTGAATTATTTTCTTTACTTTACTCTTGTGGTTTATAAAAACAAAAAAAAAGAAAAAAAGAAATCGAGGTTGCTGAAAATTGGAGAGAATTTTTAAAATCTTCAATGAGTGCTGATTTCATAACCTTTTTTGGTATAAATTGCCTTATTTAGTTAGTTTTGTGGTTCATAAAAAAGCGAACTTGCTGAAAAGGGGAGGAAATATTGAAATCTTCACTGAGTGCTGATTTTATAACGTTTCTGTATGAATATTCGATGATTAATATTACGAAGTGATACATTTTGCATTAAAAAAAATACATTTCGATTTTTCTATATTATTTATTTATATTTGTTTCAGACTAATTTCACTAAACAATTACAAAATACAACACACACACACACTCACACAAACAAACACACACACACACACACACACACACACACACACACCACACACACACACACACACACAAACAAACACACACACACACACACACACACACACACACACACACACACAAACAAACAAACACACACACACACACACACTCACAAACAAACACACACACACACATACACACACAACACCACCAAGAACTTTCCAAACGGCAAAGAGCGCTTACACGAAACCCAACCCACAAAATATAATAAAACAAAAAATCCAAAAAATCAACCGACAGCAAAAGGATAGCAACAGTGAAGGAATTTTAAACGAAACACAACCCACAATATACAGTAAGATAAACGCAAAAATAAACAAAAAAGAGAGAGAAAAAAAGAAAAAGAAAAAAGAACAACAAAATAATTCAACCATCAACCCAACAACCACAACAAGAACAACCACACAAGAACAACCACAGCAAGAACAACCACAGCAAGAACAACCACAGCAAGAACAACCACAGCAAGAACAACCACAGCAAGAACAACCACAGAAGAACAACCACAGCAAGAACAACCACAGCAAGAACAACCACAGCAAGAACAACCACACAAGAACAACCACAGCAAGAACAACCACAGCAAGAACAACCACACAAGAACAACCACAGCCGACGCCCTTCTGGTGGGACATCCTCTCGACACCGGACAGGAATGGCCGGCGAGGGACACATTCCTGCCTATTACCTTGTTCCCGCTCACCGCCACGATCATGACGGGAATTCTGGGAATGGCTGGAATGGCGGGCAATTGGTCTATCTTCAAGACACCTCTGGCTGTCTCCTGCTGTCTCTTGCTGTCTCCGTTTCCGCTGTTGGCGCCCTCGCGAGAGCTCAGGTATGTCGAGGTCGGGGCGTTGCGTCGGGGGTATATTTGGAAATATTTTTATTTACTGGTTTATATTTTTAAGTGGGTTTATTGGAGGAGGAGGAAGGGGGGGGTGGAATCGCGGTCTGTGCGGGTTACTTAAAAATACTCTTAACAGAAGCCGTTGCAATTCTTCGGTAGGGAATAGACTCTTAAATTTCAACCCAGTGAATAGATAGGAAAGGAGTGATCATAAAAAATTATATTTTCCATTCTTATTTTCCTACCAAATACGAAAAAGAAAAGAAAAATTCTCCTTCGAACCCATGATCAAACTTGCACTAACCTTCCAATCAAAAATTAATTGCGCCTTCTAATGAAAAACCATCACTGTTGCCATCGAGAGATCAATACCCACGTGACACCATTAACCTTCCGAAACGGAGGACGAACTCTCGATCCGTAATGTAAAAGAATAAACCTTCGCCCAAATGTCCGGCCAAAAAAAAAAGGGGGAGGAAGAATAAGAATAACAACAAACATAAAACAGGATAGCATCGCGAACCCCTTGGCCATAAACAAAAGAGCATCGCCACGGAGCGGTCGCGCACTAAAAACAAAAGCCTATCGGGAGAGGAAAAAGTACATTCGTCTTGCCTCAGCAGGTTTCGTGTACGGGCGTCGTTCCCTTTATGAAGCATAAATCTAGGCCATTAATTTTCATGTGCAATAAAAACAATGGCTAAAATATCACGGGACACTTTTACTAAGATGGACACATAAACGACCCTCATAATTGTGTAAGCTTTGATGATACATCCGCCGTAAAGCAAAATGGCGGCGTTTGATGAAGCGATTACGCGCGGGTAAAAATCGGCTCTCTCTCCCCTCTCTCTCTCTCTCTCTCTCTCCTCTCTCTCCCCTCTCTCTCTCTCTCTCTCTTTCTCCTCTCACTCACTCACTCTCTCACTCTCACTCACTCTCACTCACTCTCACTCACTCTCACTCTCACTCTCACTCTCTCTTTCTCTGCATCTCTCTCTCTTTCTCAGCGCCAACGACAGCTCCGTCCCTCTATCATTTCCCGTCACGGCGCCACACTGACCTGCTCCAACCGCCACTTTATTCCGCATAACACCATAAAATCCCCCCCCGTAAGTAGCGAATTAAGATAGGCCTTACATCTTTCGGAAGTTGTTAAAAGCGCGGGAAACGAGTCAAGAAGGGAAGGGGCGTCCGGGCGATAAGGGAATCCAATCATGTTGAGGAGGATCGTGATCGCCTTTATGGGGATCTGAACGTATGACCTGCCGGGATTTTGATGCGAAGGCTTGCCACGGAGGCCATTTATTTCCGGTCATTTTATTTCTCTATCCCATTCTTCTCCTTTTTTTTTTTCTCTTCTTCGTGTTCTTCTCTTATTTGAAGAAGGAATTCCGGCCAATCGAACGTAAAGACGGGGATAAAACAAACATTAACCTACGATAAAACACAGAGAGAGAGACAGAGAGAGAGAGAGAGAGAGAGAGAGAGAGAGAGAGAGAGAGAGAAATAAAGAAACCACAATAAGAAACGAAACTGCATCGTATCCCATTCCATTCCTTACTCCCGTCATTTTCCTCTTCATCTCCGTTACGTCACAGCGCTCTTATCTGCGTTCATTCACATACGAGCGCGTTTGAGGAGAGAGAAACACCTCCCCCCCCCCTCTCTCTCCCCCGCACCCCTTTCCTCACGCAGCGGGGCGCCTGTACATCCCATAATGCTAAATGCGAAAGCCGATAGCGAAATCACGCAAGCAAGACGAGCAATAATGTTTACTCATCACGACCCTTCCTCTACGTCGTAGGGGGTTGGGGGTGGGGGGAGGGGATAGAGGGGAGGGAGGGAGGGAGGGAGGAAGGGGATAGAGGTGAGGGAGGGAGGGAGGTATGGAGGGAGGGAGGGGATAGAGGGGAGGGAGGGTGTGACGTCAGCGAGATGGAGAAAAAAAAGGATAATCGTAAGCAAGTCATAATGAAAAGCAAAGGGGAGGGGAAGGGAGGGGAAGGAAGGGAAGGGAAGGGAAGGGAAGGGAAGGGAAGGGAAGGGAAGGAAAAGATGGGAGAGGAAAGGAAAGGAGAGGAGAGAAAAGAAAGCGAGACGAAAGAAAAGAAAAGAAAAAAAAGAAAAAAAAAAGAGAAAAAGACAGAGGCAAAAAAAAACAAAAAAACAACAACAACGATGGAGAGGAAGCTTTAGATAATATTCCTGTCTCCAGATCGCCGTCTCAGCCACCGATTATCCCCCCCCCCCGCTTGTCCATTCAAGAGAATCGAAGGAAAAGCAAGACAAATCGCTCCATTGACGCATTATTGATTGCTCCCGGACGCGTCGCCGCACTCATTCCCCAAGATTCTTCTGCCAGGCCTTTGTGGCTCGCCTGTCTTGACGGGCATCTTTCTCTTCTGTCTCTTTCTGTTTCTCTACTTCTCTCTCTTTCTCTTTCTCTCTCTCTTTCTTTCTTCCTCTTTTTCTCTTTCTACTTTCTTTCTGTCTGTCTGTCTGTCTGTCTGTCTGTCTGTCTGTCTGTCTGTCTGTCTGTCTGTCTGTCTCTCTCTCTCTTTATTTCTCTTTCTATTTCTTTATATTTCTCTCTCTCTCTCTCTCTCTCTCTCTCTCTCTCTCTCTCTCTCTCCTCTCTGTGTGTGTGTGTGTCTGTCTGTGTCTCATACACTCTCCCCCCCTCCCCCTCTTTCCCCCGTAGCCTAAGAATAAAATGGATTCTTCATTACCCTCAGGGATTCGTCTTCTTCATTTTTTATACTTGGCGTGACATGTGGCCTATTTCTTTGGTGCCAGATCTCTTTCTCTCTCCCTCCCTCTCTCTCTCTTTCTTTCTCTCTTTCCCTCTCTTTCTTTCTCTTTCTCTTACTCTTACTCTTACTCTTACTCTTTCTCTTTCTTCTCTTTCTCTCTCTCTTTCTCTCTCTCTTTCTCTCTCTCTTTCTCTCTCTCTTTTTCTCTCTCTTTCTCTCTCTCTTTCTCTTTCCCCTTCTCTCTCGCTTCTCTCTTCCCTCTCTTTTCTCTACTCTTCTCTACTACTCTTTCTCTCTCTCTCCTACTCTCTCATTCCTCTCTCTCTCGCTTCTTTTTCCTCCCCTTTCTCTCTCTCCTCTCTCTCTTTCTCTCCTTTTTCTCTTCTCTTTCTCTCTTTTTCCTTTTCTCTTACTCTTACTCTTACTCTCTCTCTCTCTCTCTCTCTCTCTCTCTCTCTCTCTCTCTCTCTCTCTCTCTCTCTCTCTCTCTCTCCTTTTCTCCTTCTCCTTCTCCCCCTCTCTCCTCTCTCCCTCCCTCTCTCATTAAATCTATATAACTTTCTCCATTTTTATCTCCCACCTCTGTTTACTTCCTCCATCCTTCCTCTATTTCCTGTTTCTCCCCCTCGCGTCCTTATCTCCCTCTCATCTCTCCTTCTCTTCCTGATGCCTCCCGTCACTCTTCCTCTCCTCCCTCCCTCCTCTCTTTCTCTCTCCTTCTTTTCCTTTTCCTTCTCCCTCTCCCTCCTTCATTCGTTTCCTCTTTCCCTTCTCCTTTCTTTAATTATTTTCCTTCTCCGTCCTATCCCTTCTCCCTTCTTTTCCTCTTTTCCTTTTCCTTTCTTTCATCCTTTTCCTTCTCCCTCCTCTCTCCCTTCCTTTCTTCTCCATCTTCCTCTCTCCCTTCCTTTCTTCTCCATCTTCCTCTCTCCTTCCTTTCTTCTCCATCTTCCTCTCTCCCTTCCTTTTTTCCCTCCATCTTCCTCTCTCCCTTCCTTTCTTCTCCATCTTCCTCTCTCTCTTCCTTTCTTCTCCATCTTCCTCTCTCCCTTCCTTTCTTCTCTATCTTCCTCTCTCCCTTCCTTTCTTCTCCATCTTCCTCTTTCCCTTCCTTTCTTCTCCATCTTCCTCTCTCCCTTCCTTTCTTCTCCATCTTCCTCTCTCCCTTCCTTTCTTCTCCATCTTCCTCTCTCCCTTCCTTTCTTCTCCCTCTTCCTCTCTTTCGGCGCAACAAATCAAATTAGCCTCGACCCTCATCGCTAGGCCTCGAAATCCGCGTCTTTCTCTTTCCGTCTGTCTGTCTATGTGTCTGTCTGTCCTCTCTCTGTCTCTTTCTATTTCTCTTTATCTTGCCCCTCCCCACCCCTCTCTGTCTGTTTGTCTGTCTATCTCTGTCTCTGTCTCTCTTTCTCTCTGTCTGTCTGCCTTTCTCTTTCTTTCTCTCTCTCTCTCTCTCTCTCTCTCTCTCTCTCTCTCTCTCTCTCTCTCTCTCTCTCTCTCTCTCTCTCTCTCTCCTTTCTCTCTCTCTCTCCTTCTCTCTCTCTCTCTCCTTCTCTCTCTCTCTCTCTCCTTCTC
>NC_051422.1:1746055-1753555 GCF_015228065.2 Penaeus monodon | reverse complement strand
CTCACTACTATTTCGAAATGCGTCTAAAAATCACTGCGTCACTTATAATGTCGCAAAGATACACCTAAACATCAATTATTACGTCACAAAAAAAAGCTTCTTAAAACAACTACGTCACTTACATCATCGCAAAATGCATCGAAAATTCACCACGTCACTCACTACGTCACAAAATGCGTCTAAAGGTCACTCTACTTGCACAGAAAAAGAAAGCGCGTTTTGACGTCATCAGCTCCCAGTGCCAGACGATCTACAGCTTAATACTGGCCATCTACTTAATGTAATTTGACGTCATCATTAGATTAGACTAATGATCCCTTGTGTCTGTTTAGTGCTCCCAAAAACCACAAGTGAAAGCGAGAGGATGAAGAGAATAATACGCCTGTGTGTTTATTTTTTCTTCTTATTTATTATTATTATTATTATTATTATTATTATTATTATCATTATTATTTTCATTCTGTTACTCTACTTCTTTTTCTTCTTTCTTCTTTTTTCCTATATACATCCTTTTAGAAAGAAGAATGGAATACCTATTTTTCCTATAAAGAAAGTCTTGATATCGCTACACTAATATAATTATCCACACATCCCTCCTCTCTCCTCCCTACGGTCCCCGGGGGCAGAATTCTCCCAAAAGCACAAGTAAAAACACTCTCTAATCCCTCCCTTTCCTCTCTTCTTCTATCCACTCTCTACCTTACCTATCTCTGCCATCCCTATCCATTTCCCTGCCCTCTCTATCCCTCTCGAACCCCCTTCCCTACCATTCCTCTGCCCCCTCTTTAAGAACTCCATCCTAATCCCTCTCCCTTTCCCTTGCCACTTCCTTCTACACCTCCTCCCACATCTCCACCTCATCTCCCCATCCACATTCCACCCTACGCCCTCCGATCTTCATCCTCCACAATCTTTCCACCTTCCACCCAAACTCCGCCCTCCATCCTCCATCTTCCACCCAAACTCCACCCTCCATCCTCCATCTTCCACCCAAACTCCGCCCTCCATCCTCCATCTTCCACCCTCCATCCTCCACCTTCCACCCAAACTCCACGCTCCATCCTCTCCCGAATACACCCACCCGCAGACCCAGCCACGTTAGCCACTCGCTATTAGCAACTAGCCACAAGCCTAGTCGAGGTCCGGTCATTCAATATAAATAACAGCCAAACGCAGGTAAGACCTGGACTCCATCACGCTTTTTTTTTTTTTTTTTTTTTTTGGGGGGGGGAGGACTCCCTTTTTTTTCTTTTTCTTTCTTTTTTTTTCTTTTTGAAAGGGGGAGGGGGTTAAGTTTATGGATTTTGCGTCACGTTTACTTGGGTTGATTCCAGGCCTCCGCTACCACTCTCTCATGACCAAGGAGGAAATGGGAAAGAAAGGGAGGAGGGAGGAGGGAGAGAGGAGGGAGTGGGAGAGAGGAGGGAGTGGGAGAGAGGAGGGAGTGGGAGAGAGGAGGGAGTGGGAGAGAGGAGGGAGGAGGGAGGAGGGAGGAGAGAGGAGGAGTAAGAAGGAGGAGGAGAAGGAAGAAGAGGAAGAGGAGACAGAGGAAGAGAAAGAGCAAGAGGAAGTGAAGGATAGAATCGGAGACAGAAGAGGAGGAGGAAGAGAATGGAGGAGACGACGAGAGGGTAAAAATAGAGAGAAATATAGAGAAAAAATAAGAAGAGGAAGAACAGAAGAAAATAATGACATAATGATAATAATAACAAGAAGGACGAGAGGGTTGAGGTGTTGGAGAAGAAGGAGGAGGAGAAGGAGAAGAAGAAGAAGAAGAAGAGGAGGAGGAGGAGGAGGAGGAAAAGGAAAAGGAAAAGGAAAAGGAAAAGGAAAAGGAAAAGGAAAAGGAAAAGGAAAAGGAAAAGGAAAAGGAAAAGGAAAAGGAAAAGGAGGAGGAGGAGGAGGAGGAGAAGAAAAAAAGAAGGAGAAGAAGAAGGAGAAGGAGAAGATGAAGGAGAAGAAAAAAAAAGGAGGAGAAGGAGAAGAAGAAAAAAAAGAAGGAGAAGGAGAGGGAAAAAAAGGAGAAGGAGAAGGAGGAGGAGGAAGAGCAGTAGGGCCTTTGGGGGCTCCTAATCAAGCGACATTAATTCTTGACCTCGCAGTTCGAGCCGGGTCATAATTGGCGCCTTGGCCAAGCACCGACCAGCTTGATCCACGCTGGCTCTGCACCCTGTCATTCGCCCCCCCCCCTCCCCCCACCCCCAGCGCCCCCCCAAAAAAGTTATATGCATGTGCTGACATTCAGAAGAGAATGCACGAAATTGTAAAATCATTTTTGGTGTTATTAGTAGCGTTGATCTTGTTATTGTTTTTGTGGTTGTTACATTATTACTACTATGATCGTCATCAATTATCGTCATTATTGTCGTAAATATCATTGCCAATATCTTGATTATCTTTATTATCATTATCTTTATTATTATTATCATCATCATTATCATTATTGTTATCATTGTCATCAATATTACTATTATCATTATCGTCATTATTTTTATCATCATCATTATTATCCTCATCATTATTGTCGTTATCTAAATTATCATCCCTGACAATTATTCTTGAGGACATGTATAGTTTATTTATAATAATAATAATAATAACAATCAATAAAACTAATAATAGCACCACCAACAGCAATAATAATAATAATAATAATAATGACGATAATGAATATAATGTTTACAGTAATAAAACAACCAACTTATAAATGAACTTAATAAATAAAACCACAATATTGCATTGGCACAAAATTACTCCCAAAACTAAGAGTTTGGAAGGAATCGGGAGGGAGAGGAAGGGGGGGAAAAGGAATCGGGAGGGAGGAAGTGGGGGAAAAGGAATCGGGAGGGAGAGGAAGGGGGGGAAAAGGAATCGGGAGGGAGAGGAAGGGGTGGAAAAGGAATCGGGAGGGAGAGGAAGGGGTGGAAAAGGAATCGGGAGGGAGAGGAAGTGGGGGAAAAGGAATCGGGAGGGAGAGGAAGGGGGGGAAAAGGAATCGGGAGGGAGAGGAAGTGGGGGAAAAGGAATCGGGAGGGAGAGGAAGTGGGGAAAAGGAATCGGGAGGGAGAGGGAGTGGGGGAAAAGGAATCGGAGGGAGAGGAAGTGGGGGGAAAAGGAATCGGGAGAAAGAGGAAGTGGGGGAAAAGGAATCGGGAGGGAGAGGAAGTGGGGGAAAAGGAGTCGGGAGGGAGAGGAAGTGGGGGAAAAGGAATCGGGAGGGAGGAAGTGGGGGAAAAGGAATCGGGAGGGAGAGGAAGTGGGGGAAAAGGAATCGGGAGGAAGAGGGAGTGGGGGAAAAGGAATCGGGAGGGAGAGGAAGTGGGGGAAAAGGAGTCGGGAGGGAGAGGAAGTGGGGGAAAAGGAATCGGGAGGGAGAGGAAGTGGGGGAAAAAGAATCGGGAGGGAGAGGAAGTGGGGGAAAAGGAATCGGGAGGGAGAGGAAGTGGGGGAAAAGGAATCGGGAGGGAGAGGAAGTGGGGGAAAAGGAGTCGGGAGGGAGAGGAAGTGGGGGAAAAGGAATAGGGAGGGAGAGGAAGTGGGGGAAAAGGAATCAGGAGGGAGAGGAAGTGGGGGAAAAGGAATCGGGAGGGAGAGGAAGGGGGGGGAAAAGGAGTCGGGAGGGAGAGGGAGTGGGGGAAAAGGAATCGGGAGGGAGAGGAAGTGGGGGAAAAGGAATCGGGAGGGAGAGGAAGTGGGGGAAAAGGAATCGGGAGGGAGAGGAAGTGGGGGAAAAGGAATCGGGAGGGAGAGGAAGTGGGGAAAAGGAATCGGGAGGGAGAGGAAGTGGGGGAAAAGGAATCGGGAGAAAGAGGAAGTGGGGGAAAAGGAATCGGGAGGGAGAGGAAGTGGGGGAAAAGGAATCGGGAGGGAGAGGAAGTGGGGGAAAAGGAATCGGGAGGGAGAGGAAGGGGGGGAAAAGGAATCGGGAGGAAGGAGGGAAGGAGGAAAATCCGATTGGGAGGGACGGGCTGTGGACGGAGGGATGAGTGATGGGTGGCGTAAGGGAGGTGAGGATAGGATTGGGCTAGGATTGATTGCGTAAGGGGGAAGGAGGAGGAGGAGGAGGAGGAGGAGGAGGAGGAGGAGGAGGAGGAGGGGAAGGAGAAGGAGGAGGAGGAGGAGAAGGAGGAGGAGGAGAAGGAGAAGGAGGAGGAGGAGGAGAAGGAGGAGGAGGAAGCAGAGGATGAATGATGCAAATCTATGAGGGTCGGGATGCGGGCGCAGGAGAGGGTGAGAAATGACGGGGGATGAGAGAAACGGGATGGATGGCGCAGAAGATGGGAGAGAAGTGGGGAAACGGATAGAAATGAAGATACGATGGGAGAACAGGATGAGAAAAAGGGTGGGGAGGGATGAGGGAAATGTAATGGATAGCAAGGTTAGGATATTGGAGAGGATAGGGAGCGGGAAGACAAGGTTACAGATATGTCGATACGGTGAACGGAAGGTGGGAATAAAGTACATAATTAAGAAGGACGGACTATGGACAGATGGATAGTGAGGATAGCCCAGACGGCGAAGCTAGTCCATCGAGAGGGGAAGAAGGATAGAAACAAGAACAGAGCGAGGATGAGGGAAGCTCGACGAGGAACGAGGAAGTCCAATTATGAAAGGGTCGAGAAAATGACACAGAAGATAGGAGTCGTGGATAGGAGAAGGAAAGATTTCTGATCATGAGGGAACGGCATGTGGGCGGCGAGATGAGGGATGGCGAGGGAAGGCTAGACGAGTCGGGTTTGTGAAGGGAATAGGATGCACGAGGGAGGAGAGGCAAGAGGATAGGAGTCATATCGCGAGAAGATAAGGAGAGAAACAAGTGAGGAAAATGAAATGAACGGAAAGAGATGGGGAAAAAAAGTTTGAGAATCATGATAAGAGAGAGACAACAGAATAAGAAAAGGAGGACGACAGGATAAGGAAACACAAATGAATGGCAGTTTTATTGGATGGGAATACGAGATGGGAGAATAGGAAGGATGATAAGAAGGAGAAATAAAGAAGGAAGGAAGAGGGGAAGAGGGGATATGCCGCAACTAGGACGACGATAAAACGATTGGGAAATACGCTGATGTAAAGATTGACTGGAAGATAAGAGAATGGTGGAAGGGGGAGGATAGGGGGAGAGAGGAGAGGAGAGAAGAGAGAGGAGGGAAGGGGAACGAGGGGGAGAGGGAGAGGGAGGAAGGGAGGGAGAGAGAGAGAGAGAGAGAGAGAGAGAGAGAGAGAGAGAGAGAGAGAGAGAGAGAGAGAGAGAGAGAAGATAGAGAAGAGAAAGAAAAGAATAAAAGAAAAAGAAAAAGAGGAAACCAATAAGAAGAAAACAAGCAAACAAATCCAAACAAACAAACAACCAACCAAAGCACAGAGACGTCACAAGTCCTAAAATCTCCGTTAAGAATCTGGAACAGCAGAGAGAAGGGGAACCCGAGGCTGTGAATAGTAAAACCGGGATTATAAGCCGAGTTTAGGATGCAGGGGAAGAGTTGCAAATTGCAAGGGAGAAACATCAAGAATAATGGTAGAGTGAGAGAGAGAGAGAAAGAGGGGGGATGGCGAGAGGGAGGGAGGGAGGGAGGGAGAGGGAGAGGGAGAGGGAGAGGGAGAGGGAGAGGGAGAGGGAGAGAGAGAGAGAGAGAGAGAGAGAGAGAGAGAGAGAGAGAGAGAGAGAGAGAGAGAGAGAGAGAGAGAGAGTGGGGGAGGGTTGGAAGGACAGGAAACAGGGAGGGAGGGGACAGAAATGGGGATGGAGAGAAGGGGGAACAGGGAGGGAGGGAATGGAGACAAGGAGAGAGGGAGGGAGGGAGGGAAGGGAGACAGGAGAAGGGAGGGAGGGAGGGGATCGAAAGAACGGGAAAGTGAAAGAGAGAAAAAAGAAATTCAATGAGAACGAGGGAGGAAGAAGATGATGGGGGGAGAAGCAGACGGAAGAGTGAAGAGTTATGGGGAAAGGGCGAGGAGAGAGAGAAAAAGGGGAAAAAAGGGCGGAATTCAGTGAAAACGAGGCTGAATCAAAGAAGGCTGTGGAGGGAAGGGGGGAGGGGGAGCGAAAAGGAAAGGAGAAAGAGGAAAGATCACTAACTTAGTCACAGAAATATGAAATCAGAAGATAGGACTTGGCAAGGTTCCACTTTGGATTGGGTGACATGTAGAAATAGGGGGGGGAAGGGGGGGAGGAGGAGGAGAAGGAGGAGGAGGAGGAGGAGGTTTGGGAGGAGGAGGAGGATGGGAGGAGGAGAAAGAGGGGAGATGGAAAGGGAGGATGAGGGGGGAAGGAGAAGGAGGAGGAGGGGGAGGAGGAGGAGGAGGAGGAAGGGAGGGAGAAAGGGAGGGAGGGAGGGAGGGAGGGAGGGAGGGAGGGAGGGGAGGGGAGGGGAGGGGAGGAGGAGGGAGATGGGGAGAAGGAGAAGAAGAGGAGGAGGAGAAGGGGAGAGAGGAGGAGTAGGAGGAGGAGGAAAAAGAGGAGGAGGAGGAGGAGGAAGAGGAGTCAAAAGAAAGGGGAGATGGAGCAGGCGGACTGGGAAGGAGTAGAAACAATGAAAGACAAACAAACAAATACAAACCAAACCAAAATAACCCCCCCCCCCAAAAAAAAAAAAAAAAAAAATCACCCCAACCCCTACCCCCACCCAGACCCAAACCAACCCCTCCCAACCCCCGAAAAAATAAAATATCCTAAACAAAAGACGAAAAATTAGTAATAAGTCCCTAATGAGACGTCAGGCAAGGTGCCACGAGCGCAGGAGGGAAGGGCACCTGCACCTGGGCCGCGTCGAGGTGGCCGCTCCTGCTGCTGGCCTTTGAGCGAGAGTGTGCATATAAGCCTGTGTATCGCTGACTGAACCTGCAGAACCGGAAAGACTGGCTTACTGGCTTCAAAATCCATCCCCGGCCATGATATCTCTCCCCCTCCCCCTCTCTCTACTCCTAATTCTCTCTCACTGTCCCCCCATGCCTTCTCCCTCTCGCTCTTCCTCTCCCCCATGCCTTCTCCCTCTCGCTCTCCCTCTCCACGATCCCTTCTCCCTCTCCACCATGCCTTCTCCCTCTCGCTCTCCCTCTCTCCCCATACCTTCTCCTTCTCGCCCTCTCGCTCTCCCTCTCCCTCTCCCCCATGCCTTCTCCCTCCCCTATCTCCCCCCCTTCTCTATCTCCCCCTCCCCTCTCCTCCCGACGCCGTCAGTCTTAATGCTGAGGAAAAAAAATTTACTTTCTTTCAGATATCGAAGAAATTCATCTGACTAACCCTACCTGATCCGACCCGACTCGACCCGACCGCGTTCCTGCCCGACCTGAGCTGACCCGACCCGACCCGTGATCCGACGCCTTTCCCGTCCTTCCGCCCGTGGGAGATGGAGTAGCGGGGGGGGGGGTAGTGAGGGAACGGAAGGGTGGAGAAGGAGAAGGAGGGGAGAGAGGAGAGGGAGAGGGGAGAGAGGGAGAGGGGAGAGGAGAAAGGGAGAGGAAGTAGGAGAGGGGGAGGGGAAAGGGGAGAGAGAAGAG
>NC_051422.1:1711055-1733555 GCF_015228065.2 Penaeus monodon | reverse complement strand
CCCTCTTATCTCCCGGTAAGAGCAATAACCGAGCGCAGTAACTTACCTACCCCTATCTTGCCTTAGTGTTTTTGCCGTGTTAAATCTGTACTGCCACTAACTTGCCGGAATGTTTATCTGATGACGGAGAGCACCCCCCCCCTCCTCCCCCTCTCCCCGCCCCCCTCACTCCTCCCCTCTCCCTCGCCCCCCTCACTCCTCCCCTCTCCCTCGCCCCCCTCACTCCTCCCCTCTCCCCCGCCCCCCTCACTCCTCCCCCTCTCCCCGCCCCCCTCACTCCTCCCCTCTCCCCCCACCTCCGCTACATTCAGGCGCCCTTACTCGCTAGAAGGAAATGGGGGGGGGCTGAGGGGAGGGGGGGACTGAGGGGAGGGGGGAGAACTGAGGGGAGGGGGAGAGGAAGTGTCTACTTTGTGTCTCGCTGCTCCCTTCTCTCTTCTCTCTTTTCTTCTGTTCTCTACTCCCGTGTCTTATTTCTCTTCCTTCCCTTTCCCTCTTTGTCTCTCTTTCTCTTTGTTTCTCTCTTTCTCTTGCTCGCTCGCTCGCTCTCTCTCTCTCTCTCTCTCTCTCTCTATCTCCTGCCTTTTCCCTCCCTCTCCTCTCCCCTATTTCTCCCTTCTTTTCCGCTCGCACTTCTCTTCTCTCTTCTCTTCTCCTACCCCCCCCCACACCCTCTCACATCTCTTTCTGCCCCCCCCCTCTTCCCTTTCCCCTACCTCCCCCTTTTTTCGTTCTTGCTTTCCCTTTCGACAACGAGTAAATATCCAGCTTTCTCCTCTCTTTCCATCTTTGCACTTAGCATCACCCCTTTTGCTTTGTCTCCCATTTTCAGACCTCTCCCTCTCTCTCCCTCTTTCTCTCTCTCTCTCTTTCTGTCTTTCTCTCTATCTCTCTCTCTATTTCTCTCGCTCTCTCTCTCTCTCTCTCTCTCTCTCTCTATCTCTCTCTCTCTCTCTCTCTCTCTTAATCTCTCTGTCTCTGTCTCTTAATCTCTCTGACTCTCCCCTCCCATTCGCTTTTAACGTCTTCGTTCAAGTGCATCTTTATCCGACTTTTATTCCCTCTCCTCTTCTTCCTCCTGTCTTACGTCTCTATACGTTCCCCTCACTTTCACACTTCAGACTGCAGTCTTCGAGATCTCCCCCCCCTTCCACCGCTCACTCGCCTCCTACACCTAATTCTGACGGTGGTCGCTAGTTACATGCATGCGGTTTAGCTAGGGTCTCTTCTCTCTTCTTTCTCTCTCTCTCTCTCTGTCTCTTTCGCTTCATCTTTCGTTATTTCTTTCTATCTATATCCTCTTCTCTCGTCCTATCTCTTTTTCTCTCTCTTTCACTTCTTTTTTTTCATGACTTCTTTCTCTCTCCATCCTCTTCTCTCGTCTTATTTCTTTCTCTTTCTCTCTCTCTTTTCTCATTCACTTTCTTTTAATTTTCTTTCTTCTCGTTTTCTCTCTTTCTCTCTTATTTTCTTCTCTTCTACTCTTTTTCTATTTCCCTCCTCCCTTTCTCTCTCTCTCTCTCCATCATTCCCATCTCCCTGTAATCTCTTTCCCCTCTTTTCCTCCTCCTTTCCCTCCCTTCCTCCTTCTTCCTTCCTTCCCTCCCTCCCTCTCTCCTTTCCCTCCCTCCTTCCTTTCCTCCTCCCCTCTCTCAACCCTCCTTCCCTTACGCTCTCTTTCTCTCCTTCTCTCCCTTCTCCCTATCTCCCACCCACCCTCTTCCTCCCTCCCCTCCCCTCCCTGTCTCAACCCACCCCCGCATCCCTCATATTAAGCTTCCTCTTTCTTACTCTAATTACTCCACCTCTAATCCCGCATCCTGTGAAATACATTCTAAATCTTTTTGCCTTCTCTCTCCGCCACCTGCCACGTCCTGTCTCCGCGCTGTCGTCGCTCTTCAGAAAGCTTTCGTGACTAACGCGGTGACAATTGCCTGTCTCTCTGCCACTTGGAAATGAGACAATATTGGGTTAGTCTTTTCTTTTTTCCTTTTTATTAATTTCGTTATCCTTATTATTATTACTATTCGTAGTGATTTAAGTATTGCTATCGATATGATTATTATTATCATGATCATTATTATCATCGTTATTATTATTATTGTCATTATCATTATTAGCATCATCATTATTATCATTATCATTGTTATCATCATCATTATTATTATTATCATCATCATCATTGGTGTTGTTGTTGTTGTTGCTGTTCGTGCATTGTTGTTGTTATCATTACCAATAATCATTATCACCATCATCGTTATTACAATCGTTATCAACATTAAAATCTACGGAAGAAAGAACATCCATGAAAAAAAATTGTTTTCTTCAACATTATTATAAAAAAAGAAAAGAAAAAAAAATCTTCCCAATAACTGGTATAATCTTATCTTTCCTAAATTCCATACAATCTTACGCAACATTTCGTCGTGCATGAATCACAGTCCTAGACCAATTTCGTGTTACCATTTGTCTCTCAAACACACCCTGCAGAATATTTTATTTCTTTTTCTTCTCTTTTTCTTTTCTTTTTTTAACTATAACAAATCTCTTACAATCACAGCCGCACGTGAATAATTGATGACGTATGACTAAGAAAAGTGAAGAACGCAGGTCGCTTTACTTCGCAACTCTTCCGTTTACATGTCTTTCATCCCTACCTTTTAAAAAGTGAATGAAGAGGAAGAGAGGGAGGAGGAGGAGGAGGGGGGAGGGAGGAGGAGGAGGAGGAGGAAAAGGAGGAGGAGGAAGAGGAGGAAATGAAGAACAAGGAAATGAGGATAATGACGCGAATGACGAGGAAGGCGATGAAAGATAGGACAGTGTAAAAGAAGACAAAGAAAATAAAGAAAGGAGAGGAGACGGAGAAAAAGAAGAAGAAGAAGAATGAAAGGAAAAGCTGAATAAACATCATCATCATCATAATAATAATAATAATAATAATAATAATAATAATAATAAGAAAAAAAAAAGAAGGAGGAGGAGGAGGAGAAGAAGAAGAAGAAGAAGAAGAAGAAGAAGAAGAAGAAGAAGAAGAAGAAGAAGAAGAAGAAGAAGAAGAAGAAGAAGAAGAAGAAGAAGAAGAAGAAAGAGGAACAAATAGAAGACGAAGAATAAAAACCAACAAAACGAAGGAGAAACAGAGTCTGCACAGCAGCCCTCACGCCTTGGCACAGCTGCCGTCTTCCCTCGCTCTCCACAAAACCTCTCTGTGCAGTCAGCATTCGTCATCTCAGGACCTTGGCACTCGCCTGTGGCACTCCGAAGGCACCCGCGACGCGTCCTAGCTGACACTCTTTCCCTAATAACGTGACTCCCGATAACTCATAGAGCTTGGCACTCCGGAGACAACCAGGCACCGTCCTAACTGACTTACTTTCGAGAATAACGTGACTCCCGATATCATACAGACTTCTGGCACTCCGGTGACACCGAAGGAACGTTCAAATTGGCACGCGTTCCCCGAATAACGTAACTCCCTATATCATATAAGATTTGGCACTCCATAGGCACCATCCAGACTGGCACTCTTTCCCCAAGTAACATGACTCCCGCCGCGTGATCGCTTACCTTATCAAGTCGATATCGTAAATTCCTAAGGCGTATTATGATCAGTCACCTAAAAGTGATCACCTTAAACAGCCATCACCATAAATTCCGAGGCCTATTATAATCGGTCACCTTAAAACGACGACCTTATTAAGCCGTTATCATAAATCTCGAGTCGTTTTACGATCATTCATCTTTAAAGCCTTTGAAAAAAACGACCCGTTTTTATGGAGCAGTGTGCACAAATTCCACGTTCTTCTTCTTTACTTTTCTCCTTCTCTTTTGTCTCCTCTCCGTCGACTTCCTCTTTTCCTTTCTTTCTCCCTTCCTTTTTCCCTCCCCCCATGCCTTCTACCTCTTCTCTCCGCATCCCGTTCTCCCTAACTCCTCTCGCTCCCTTGCCCTTCCCCCATCTCCCTTTCCCTATCCCCTTTCTCTTTCCCATCTCCCTCCCCCTCCCTCTTATCACTCTCCCTACATCCTCTCACTCTTCTTACCCCTTCCCCATCTCCCTTTCCCTCTCCCGCCCCCTCCCCTTTTCCCTCTCCAACCTCCTATTCCACCCCCTCTCCTTTCCTATCTCCCTATTCACCTCATTCCTTTTCCCCTTTCCCTTCTTCCTCCCCCCCCCTCCCCCTCACACTGCCTACCCACCTCTTCCCCTTCCTCCTGCTTGCGCCTGCTTGTTCAACCTGCTTGCTGTTCGCCACTATGTAATCATCAAGCGGCCTTATCACGTATCACGCATCTCGGAAGTGCAATGCAGACTCGCCGATGCAACAAAAGTTCTCAGCTGGACTGTTATCAATGAAGAAGTGTTTTTATTGTTTACTACTGTTTTTTTCAACGATTTCGTATATTTCATGTGTCAGGTTTCACTTCATTCAACTTTTGAATAATAATTCAACTTGCCATTCTTTTTTTTTAGGCCTAATGGTATACTGATTAAGATAATTATGATTTATCACTTGATTTTTTTTTTTTGACTTTCAATGGTATCGCTCAAGATAATCATAATTCATCAATTAATATAATTTCGTTAAAGCCTTTTTCGCTTGCATTCTATAGACATGCCAGTTCCTTTTTATTTTCCAATATGCCTAATTAGTTTCAATAATTATCTCACACAACAATAAACTCATAGGTTAAGTAATCTGAAATGTCTAATTAAATCTCTAGATATTTTATATATATTATTATTCATTATTCATTACAATTACCTAATCAAGTCATTAACTAAATTGGCTTCGGTAATACAACTAATAATAATTATCTGTTAATAAAGAATTAATTCTTTTTCGCTCATGGATACACTTAAAAAAAAAATTGACTTTTTTTTACGGTAATTTGTCTGGAAATTTCTGTGTATTCCCTCTCACCTGCCCCGACACGGAAAATGAAATTGGACTGAAATTGGATCTGAAATTGAAAAAAAAAAAAAAAAAAAAAAAATAGAGAGAGAGATGACAGCGCTCAAATATCGAATGTTTTCATTTTTGCTGTTTCCTTTTTCATTCCCTTTTGGTCTCAATGTTAGCTTTTGGTAATAATAAATTAACAAATATTCGTTAACAGCGATAACAGTCAACAAGAGGGATTAATGATAATGATAATGATAATGATAATGATGATGATGATGATGATGATAACAACAACAACAACAACAATAACAATAACACCAACAACATTAACTACGCCAACAATGCCAACAAAACGACAACAACAATAATAAACAACAACAACAATACTAAAGCAATACTAAACTACACAAAACAAGTGAATGCAACAAACGCACGCAAAGAAACTAGCCGCAAACACCACTCCAAACACTCCGACCTTTTTTCTCTTAACCAAAAGAACTTATTATACACTTAATCCGTGATGATATATTCGAAGGTCATAAGTTCACTTCGAGTTGTATATTTCTTTCTATTTTCTATTATTTTGTGTGTGTTTTTTTATTAATGTCGCGTATGTCTCTCTTTGTCTGTCTGTCTGTCTCTCTCTCTCTCTCTCTCTCTCTCTCTCTCTCTCTCTCTCTCTCTCTCTCTCTCTCTCTCTCTCTCTCTCTCTCTCTCTCTCTCTCTCTCTCTCTCTCTCTCTCAACTATTTCATCTTGTTTTAAGTTTATGCCGTATTCTGACGTTTCCTCGTAGTATATATCACGTATCTATTTTATTTTCTGTTACTTTACGCCTTTTATTGACGTCTCGTATATCACATATCTATCTTATTCTGTTTTAACTTTCTGATTTCTCTTGAAGTTTCCCCGCAGCATATATCACACATCTCATTCTATTTAAGTTTATACTTGATCTTAACGTTTCCCCGCAGCATATACACCCAAAAATACATTCTATTTGCTCTGACTTCACGCTTCCTCATTGTATACATCACACAGCGATTTAAATTCCCATAAGCAGTTCCAATACGAGCTGTACAGGGACGCACGTGCAATTATAGACTTAGGAACTTGCAACGAAGTATAGACGCACGTGCAACAATAGACGTGGGAACTTGGAACGAAATATAGACGCACGTGCAGCAATAGACGTGGGAATTGGAACGAAGTATAGAAGCACGTGCAACAATAGACGTGGGAACTTGGAACGAAGTATAGACGCACGTGCAACAACAGACTTAGGAACTTAGTACGAAGTATAGACGCACGTGCAACAATAGACGTGGGAACTAAGAACGAAGTATAGAAGCACGTGCAACAATAGACGTGGGAACTTGGAACGAAGTATAGAAGCACGTGCAACAATAGACGTGGGAACTTGGAACGAAGTATAGACGCACGTGCAACAACAGACTTAGGAACTTAGTACGAAGTATAGACGCACGTGCAACAATAGACGTGGGAACTTGGAACGAAGTATAGACGCATGAATGGGCTTTCGGTCGTCGGGGATTCCCCTTTCATCGGATTCTTCTGCATAAAGTGGAAGAGTGAAACGTGTGTGTGTTTGTCTGGTTTGGTGTGAGTGTTAGATTGAGTGTGAAAGTGTTTGAGTGTGTGTGTGTGTGTGTGTGTGTGTGTGTGTGTGTGTGTGTGTGTGTGTGTGTGTGTGTGTGTGTGTGTGTGTGTGTGTGTGTGTGTGTCTGTGTCTGTGTGTGTGTGAAAGAGAGAGAGAAAGAGAGAGAGAGAGAGACAGACAGAGAGAGAGAGAGAGAGAGAGACAGACAGACAGAGAGACAGAGAGAGAGACAGAAAGACAGAAAGACAAAAAGACAGAGAGAGAGAGAGAGAGAGAGAGAGAGAGACAGAGAGACAGACAGACAGAGAGACAGAGAGAGAGACAGAAAGAC
The DNA here is from genome assembly GCF_015228065.2 of Penaeus monodon. NCBI lineage: Eukaryota > Metazoa > Arthropoda > Malacostraca > Decapoda > Penaeidae > Penaeus > Penaeus monodon. The sequence goes on along the minus strand of NC_051422.1, from coordinate 1,726,697 downwards.
AGAGAGAGAGTGAGAGACAGAGACAGAGAGACGGAGAGATAGTGTGAGACAGAGAGAGAGAGAGAGAGAGAGTGAGCGAGGGGGGGGGGCTATGAATTGTAAGAAGGACGGAACGCCGATGAAATATAAAGGGACATACATCTCATGCCGCATTACCCAATTACATGGATGGAACACGAGGATTTAGGAGAGAAAGGAGAACGAGAGAAGAGGAATAAAGGAGAACGCGCAAGACACAAGGGAAGAGCAATATATAGGAACAGATAAAGAGAGAGAAATCAGAATAGAAAGACACGGGGGAGAGGATGCGTGTACGTGTTAAAGGGAGAGCGACGAAAAGGGAACTGGTAAAGAACGGAGAGAGGGGAGATGGCAAGACAAAAATGGCACTGGGTGAGAGGAGAGAGAAGAGAGAGAAAATGACCGAGAGGGGAAAATGGAAGACAAAAATGACACTGGAAGAGAGGAAAGAAAAACACGACAGAGAGGGGAGATGAGAGAACAAGATGTGATGGGAAATAGAATTAGGAGAAAAGGGCAGAAGAGAAAGAAGTGAAACAGGGCAGAGATAGGAGAGGGCAGAAGAGTAAACACGAGGGAAAAGAAAAGAGATACAGCAGGAGAAAAGGGAAAGGCAGATGGAGAGAGAGAGAGAGAGAGAGAGAGAGAGAGAGAGAGAGAGAGAGAGAGAGAGAGAGAGAGAGAGAGAGAGAGAGAGAGAGAGAGACGCAGAGACAGAGACAGAGAGAGAGACAAACAAACAGACAAACCAACAACGACACCATAAAAAAAAAAAACAATCAAGAGAAAGAAAAGAAAAAAAGAACACCCCACAGCAGAAAGAGGGGAGAACACCCACCCAGATAAAGAGACAGAGAGGAAGAGGGAGGCGGGGGGGGGGGGGGGAGCTGGCCTGTGAGTGATGGTGCCACGGCGGCCCCACTCATCCAGACGACAGACTTCGAGGCGCCGCTGCCAAGCCCCGGGGCGGAAGTCCTCGTGGGGGTGGGGGGAGGGGGGTGGGGAAGAGGGAGGAGGGGAGGAGATGGAAGGGGAGAGGGGAAGGGGGAAGGGGAGAGGGTGGACGGGGATAGGGGAGAGGAAAGAGGTGGAGGATAGAGAGTGGAGGGGGATAGGGGGAGGGAAGAGGGAGGAGGGGAAAGGGGGAAAGTGGTTTGGGACCTGCTGTGTCCTCATCATTGGGTGGGGGAAGGGGGGACTGAGATCAAGACCAGTTCGCCACGTAAACTATACTTTCCCAACAAATCAAAAATGACTGTCACAATACCATGGTACCAACTGCGTCTACCGGACTTTACCTCCTTGATGGCAACTACCATGCCTACCAGACTTATACCTGCCATACCTACCATACTAAAAAAAAAAAAAAAACAGTTACCAATTCCAGTCTACAATACCAATACCTGATGATTCCAGCCATGTTTTCCAATTGAGGATTCCAGCCGAACATCCCAGCTGAAGATTCCAACCAAAGATTCCAACCAAAGATTCCAACCGGTGACTACAATTAACGATTCCAACCACAGATTCCAACCTAACGATTCCAGTCCTGCTTTATACCCCCACGCTGACAGACCTCAGAAGCTGTTGCCAAGATCCTGGACATTTCTTTTTTTTAAGTGTAGTGGGGTTGGTTGGGAGCAAGGGAGGGGATGGGGAGTAAAGGGGGGAGGGGAAGAGGATAGGGGGAGGGGAAGGCGATGGAGTAATGGGGGAGGGGAAAGGGGATGGAGTAATAGGGAGGAGGAGGGGAAGGGGATGGGGTAATGGCGAGGAGGAGGGGGAGGGAATGGGGTCATGGGGAGGAGGAGGGGAAGGGAATGGGGTAATGGGTAATGGGTAATTTGTTTCAGACAGAAATATATTGATCTATCATAGAAAGGAAAATCAAAATTTCGACTATTTAGAAGACCATCATCACAAGAAAACTAAATTTTTAAGTTATTTAAAGGGAGTAGACTCACAAGAACGTCTTACGGAGGTAAAAGACACCTGGATGCCTTGGGAAGGATCGGGGGGGGGGGGGGTGACGTCAGGAACCATAGGGGGGGGTTATTGGAGGGAGGGGGAGGAGAGGAGTGGGGGGGAGGGGAGGGAGGAGAGGAGGGGGAGGAGAAGGGAGGGAGGAGAGGAGAGGAGAGGAGAGGGGAGGAAGGAAAAGGAGGGGAGAGAATGGGAGAGGAGAGGAGAGGAGGGGAAGGGAGAGGAGGAGAGTTGGGGAGAGAGGAATGTAGAACAGAAATAGGCGGGGGAAAAGTGGGAGAAAGATTAAAAAAAAGGGGAGACGACTTTTTTCAATTCATAAACGTTTGGAAAAGGTATATATTTTTTCTTTCTCCGAGAGAGATTTATGTGAGGAAAGCAATGGTCATGTATTTTTTTTTTTTTATCACTCCAACGCAGAAAGAAACCCACACTAAAAGAAACAAACACGCAAAAACATACAAAACAAAACATAAAAAAAATTCCAATTCAAAATCACTGCTTCATCAGGGCATAAGTTAATGCGAAAAGGCCGTCGGCATATTCACGTTTTTTCCTGTACTTCCCTTCGTTGTTCTACTTGCAATTTGTTCGACATGAATTCCAAAGGCAATCTCTTATGTGCAGAACGTTAAATCTCATTTTGTTATTGCATTTGTCAAACTTTTTTTTTGTTTTATGTTTTCAGCTTAATTGTTGCTGTGTTGCATTTCCGTCTCTTTTTGCGTCTTCTGGTTAGTAAGCTCATCATAAAATTCTTAATAATATCATTGAGGATATCCATAACAACAAAACATTCACAAGTATAACAAAATAAAACGAGTAGCAAATATAACAATAGCAATAGCAATATCAGCAATAGCAATAGCAATAGCAGCAACATCAATAGCAATAGCAGCAGCAGCAATAAATAATGAATAAATAAATAATGAAAGTAAGAAATTCTCAACCGAGCAACTTCACCCAAGATTACGTTCTCTCAAGCTTGGTCGAACGCGTTTTGGCGAGCACTTTCTGAACCGATTATTGTCTCGATTTGCTCTTCGAAAAGCATCTATTCCGGCAAATCTTGTTTCCGAAGCGCAAGCCGAGGCCATAAATCCTCTGCAAAGAACTACAGAAGGCTTCCAACCAAGCTGAAAGTCACAAATCTTGGTTGAGGTTGCTCGCCAAAATGTGGGCTTTGTACTCGCGGGTCGTCAGTGAAAATGGGAGAGATAGGTCGGGGGATAAAAAAAAAATACATTGGATTTATGCCTGTTGTGAAGGATACGAGTAATGCGGTTTGATTTGCTGAGAAATCTCTCTCTCTCTCTCTCTCTCTCTCTCTCTCTCTCTCTCTCTCTCTCTCTCTCTCTCTCTCTCTCTCTCTCTCTCTCTCTCTTCCTCTCTCTCTCTCTTTCCCTCTATTCTTCACGCTGTCTCATTCCCTTCTTATTTGCCGGTCCTTCTCATCTGCCTCTCTTTCCTCCCATCACTTCCTTTCCTCTCCGTCGCTCTTCTTTTTTCGCTCTCTATATCTACCCTTTTCCCTCCCTCTGTAACTATCCCTTGCCCTCTCCCTTCCTTCCTTCTCCCTCAATCTTTCTACTTCTATCCCTCCTCCTCCCTCCATCCCTCTTTCTCCCCCAATACCCCGCTGTTCCTCTCCTACTGCCTTCATTCCTTGCTTCTTCCTCCATCATTCCATCTCTTTCTGTCCCTTCTCCTCTGTTCATCCCTCTTCCTCCCTCCATCCCTGCTCCCCTCAATTCTCCATCTCCCTCTATCCCTCCTCCTCTCTTCATCCCTCCACCTCCCTCCATCTCTACCCATCCCTCCACCTCCCTCTATCTCTCCACTTTCCTCCATCCCTCCTCCCTTCAATTCTCCATCTCCCTCTACCCCCTTCCCCCCCCCATCTCTCCATCTCCCTTGAAACACGCATTTCTTCCACCCCAAATCATCACCGAGGTTTCCTCTCCTCTCTCTCTCCCCAACTTAAGCCTCCCTCTCTCTACATCTCCATCTCATACGCTTCTTAATGTATCCGCACAGCAGGCACTACCTACACCCTCCCCCCCTAGGACCACTACCCTTATTATGCATATCGTACGCTCTCTGGCACTCTCTGGCACCTAGTATATTTCCCCTTTTTTCACTTCTGTTCCTTTTTTTTTATCTTTCTCTCCATATATTACTAAGTCAAGTTCCTCTGTACTTTCTGGCACTGTTGAGGAATACTGAAGTCAGGACCATGGCACTCACCATAGGCCTATACCTACAATATATGTATGTATGAGTATATGTCTGTTTGCTTATTGCTATATAGGCCTATATATATTTTTTTTTTTACTCACCGGATTTGTTTGTCGCTTTACCCTGTATGACTCATGACCCGTGACTCACCTGCGAAAGAGAAAAATAACATTTATTAGATCTTAAAGAAATAACAGATTTAACTGTGTAAAAGCATGCTACAGATATTACACTGACAAAACACAATATCATAAATACACTGAAAGTTCAGACAATATCCACTAAATCACCAAACAAACCGCTTTATCCTTTTAAATTTCCAGATAAAAACTTCGGACATTAGTGAAGGAGAAAAACAGATACGAGATTTATAAGAAAAATCCGTATCGGAAACTTCTTGCGATTAGGAAAGCCTGAACTGCAGCGGGATTTTGCTCTTAAAACCATCGAGGACACACCAGGAAGTTGGATCAGCTGCTGTCGGATTTGCTCTTTTCTCTCTTCGTGAAATTTATTTTCTAAAAATCGTTTTCTCTCTCTCTCTCTCTCTCTCTCTCTCTCTCTCTCTCTCTCTCTCTCTCTCTCTCTCTCTCTCTCTCTCTCGTTCTCGCTCTCGTTCTCGCTCTCGTTCTCGCTCTCGCTCTCGCTCTCGCTCTCGCTCTCGCTCTCTCTCTCTCTCTCTCTCTGTTGTATGTGTCTCCCTCTCCCCCCCCCCCTCTCTCTCCTCTCTTTGTCTCTCTCTCTCTGTTGTGTTGTCTACCTCTTTCCTCTCTTTCTCTCCTCTCTCTCTCTCTCTCTCTCTCTCTCTCTCTCTCTTCTTTTCCAATCTTTATCTCTTCCTAAATCGGCATACGTATTTTTTTCATTTCTCTTCCTTCTCCCTCCTTTCCCCTCCCTCTTCCGTCCTCCCCTCCCTCCCTCTCCCTCCCTTTCTTCCACCGCTCCCTCTCCCTCCCACTCAATCCCCAACTCCCTTTCCCTCCTACCCACCCACCCACTTCCCCAACTCCCTCCCACCCCCTCTCTCCCTCTCTCCATCCCCTCCTACCCCTACCCCATCCCACTCCCCCTCTCCCCCTTCTCTCCCCTCCCTCTCCCTCTCCCTCCCACACCCCCTCCCCTCCCTCTCCCCCTCCCCTTCTCTCCCTCTCCCTCCTCTCCCTCCCCTCCCTCCCACTCCCCCTCCCCCTCCCTCCCCCTCCCTCTCCCTCCCCTCCTCTCCCTCCACCCACGACTCGCCCCCAGGGTCAGCTTGCGGTTGCATTATAAAACGGACATCAAACCTCCCTCCACCTGACATCATTCCGACTCGATCACGCGTGAAATTCGGCCCAGTCCGCGCCCACGAGCGCCCACGCGTTGGGGGAGGGGAAAGGGGGGAGGGGAATGGGGGATGGAGAGGGAGGGAAGGAAGGAAGGAAGGAAGGAAGGATGGAAGGGAGGGAGGAAGGATGGAAGGGAGGGAGGATGGAGAGGGAGGGAAGAAAGAAGGAAGGAAAGAAGAAATGAAGGAAGAACGAAGGAAGGAGAGGAAAGAAAGGAAGGAAGGAAGGAAGAAATGAAGAAAGGAGGGAAGGAAGGAAAACCAGAAGGAAAAGAGAAAGAAACAGGAAAAGGAAAGAAGAAACGAAGGATGGAGAATGAAAAGGAAAGACACGAAGAAAGAATGGGAGGAAGGAAGAAAGGCAGAAGGAAATGAGAAAAGAATAGGAAAAGGAAGAACGAAATAATGAAGGAAGAAAAGAAAAAAACGAAGAAAGGGTGGAAAGAAGAAAAAAAAGATGGAAAGGGAAAGAGCGAAAGAAAGAATGGAACAAGGAAATGAAAGAGAAATGAGACAAGGAAGAGAGAAAGTGGCTTACGTGTTGTTGGAAGAGAATGGAGAATGAAAAGAAAGGGCAAAAATAATGGAAGAAATAAGAGGAAGAGGCGAAGACGAAGTGAAGAAATCAGTAAGAACAAAAATGTACAGGAAGAGGGCAGAAGGGAGGAAATTAAGAAAGACAGAGACAGAGAGAGAGAGAGAGAGAGAGAGAGAGAGAGAGAGAGAGAGAGAGAGAGAGAGAGAGAGAGAGAGAGAGAGAGAGAGAGAGAGAGAGAGAGAGAGAGTACGAAAGAGAGAGAGAAAAAAAACACTGGCAAGTTAATAGAAAATAGGTACGAAAAACAACGAAAATCACAGACTATAAAAAGAGACAAAAAAAGAAAACTGAAAAGATGAACTAAAGGATTTTTCGCGAAATTCTCAATCTTCCCAGATGGCAATAGAAAAAAAGAGAAAAACATGATAAGAATCACAAGTAAAACAGAGACAACAATCCCACACGGCGCGGAAGAAGATAAACAGACAATAAAGGAAAATACGGAGAAAAAGAAGGGAAAGTGAGAGAGAAAAAAAAAATTGTTCCCTCTTCCGATAGGCCTTACAAAAAGGAGATAAAGAAAATCAGAGTGGGCCTAACGCCTTCTTCTCCCCCCCCTCCCCCTGTCCCCATTCCTTCCCTCTTACACCCCCCCTCTCCTCCCCTGTCACTATTCCCTCCATTCCCCTCGTTTTCCCCACCACCCACCTCTTCCCTCCCCTTCTTCCCCCTCTCTTCATCCAACTCCCATTCCCGGCTTTCAATTCTAACTCTTCATCTCCCCATTCCTTCATTCCTCTTCTTTTCATTCTCTTCCCTTCTTTTCCTCCCCCCCCCTTCTCACTCCCTCGCCTCGTTTTACATTCTTCCTTCTTCTCCCTTTCCCTCCCTTCCTCCTCTTCCTCCTCTCACCTCTACGTCTCCCTCCCCCTCCCCCTCCCCATCCCACGTCTCCCTCCCCCTCCCCCTCCCCATCCCACGTCTCCCTCCCCCTCCCACTCCCCATCCCACGTCTCCCTCTCCCTCCCACTCCCCATCCCACGTCTCCCTCCCCCCAGGGTCTCTACGCAACCACAGCTGACGAGTCGATATTGGGATCCGATTTTGATCATAGTCACGTAGTATCTGTGTTTTTTTTTCTCTCTCTCTCTTTCTTTCTCACCGTTTCTCTCTGCCCCCCTCCCTCTCTCTCTCTCTCTCTGCTCTCTGCTCTCTCTCTCTCTCTCTCTCTCTCTCTCTCTCTCTCTCTCTCTCTTTCTCACTGTTTTTCTCTCTCTCTTTCTCTCTGTCTCTCTGTCTGTCTGTCTGTCTGTCTGTCTGTCTGTCTGTCTGTCTGTCTGTCTGTCTGTCTGTCTGTCTCTCTCTCTCTCTCTCTCTCTCTCTCCAACAATAAAGAGTGATATACGATGAAGGAAGGCAAGGGATGGAGAAGAGGAGGTGCGAGATGTGAAGAGAAAGAGAGAGAGAGAGGGAGAGGAGAGAGAGAGAGAGAGAGAGAGAGAGAGAGAGAGAGAGAGAGAGAGAGAGAGAGAGAGAGAGGACGAAAGTCAGAGAAAAGATGAGATGAGAGACAGCCAAAAGTCAAGACATTGAAAGACAAAGAAAAGTTACACCTATGGAAAAAGGGATAGGGACAGAGAAAGGAGAAGAGAAATAGCTAGAAATAACAAGAAATAAAGAGATAAAGAGCAACAGAGAAGGCAAAAGAGAGAGAAATCCTCCTGGTTCTGCAACCAACGTAAGTCGTGAAGGCAATGTTCTCCCTCTCAGCTCTTACTTACAAACCCCCTCCGCGACTTCTAAATTAAGCAAGAATAAAACTGCCATTACTTACTTCACCATCAACGTACCTGCTTAATTACGGCCATTATCAAATCGCGGACAAAATTGCCATCTGGTGGACACCAACAACAAAATACAAAAGAGACTGTGTTGATTATCCTTCCTTTATTAAGTGGCTTGGTTAAATTTCAGCCACTATTATTTTCATCAAATTATAATTGCATTTTTTTAACCCGTCTCGACAAAATCACACTTCGTTAAGATGTTTCATGCTTTAGCACTTTGATAAGATAACAAATTCACAACAACTGCTTCGGGATCATCGTTCCGACAACACACAAAGAACACATTTACATCGCTATTTAAAAACACAACACAGGGCGACCTCCGCTTACAATATATGATTTCTTACGTCATTGCAAATCTCTGTGGCGCGGGTTCCGTCATAGTATGTTATTGTGAATACACTGCATGTCACTGTACATGTATATCTTTGAGTATATATAGTTTATCACTGCACACGTTGTTCCTTTTGTCATTTTATATCACTGTACATACGTAGATATCGTTATACGTCAATGCATATCACTGTACATAAATCGTTTATTGCTGTATAAATACTTTCCGTGACGTCAAACTGTCTTCTTCTTTTAACGGTAGGTTCATGTCTGAGCCGCCGTGGTCACAGCACGTGACCAGTTATTTTATCTACTTAACTGTAGTTTTCATGTTGTGATGCTCTTGGAGTGAGTACGTGGTAGGGTCCCCAGTTCCTTTCCACGGAGAGTGCCGGTGGTACCTTTTTCTTTAGGTAATCATTCTCTCTATTTATCCGGGCTTGGGACCAGCACTGACTTGGGCTGGCTTGGCCACCCAGTGGCTAGGTAGGCAGTCAAGGTGAAGTTCCTTGCCCAAGGGAACAACGCAGCGGTCGGTGACTCGAACCCTCGAATTCAGATTGCAGATTCACACTGTACTTCACTATAAATAAACTGCACATCACTACATAAGTACATCCCGTTCCGCCACTGCATATCATAAACAAACATGACAGATCACAGAATATCATTAGACAAATAAATCCCAATAAACGAAGAGACAAAAAAAAAAAAAAAAAAAACTTCGGACACCTTCATCATTTCAATTTAGAAAGAGAGAAAAAAAGGATCCCGGTGCAGTCTCATTACGAAAGCACAGACATAGACACGCTCACCATTTGCATGGACGCACTCCGAATCCCGAGACCCCGACAAAGTCCCAGAGTATCTTCGATCCGCGTTTCGGATTCGTTTCAGTCCCGACTCGAACCGCGTGTCGGATCATTTCGGCTGCGAGGGATTTGGGTACGTTTTTGTTTGTTTGTTTGTTTGTTTGTTTGTTGTGTGTTTGTGGCAGAGAAGGGGTGGCTGAGACACACACACACACACACACACACACACACACACACACACACACACACACACACACACACACACACACACACACAGAGGGAGAGAGAGAAAGAGAGAGAGAGAGAGAGAGAGAGAGAGAGAGAGAGAGAGAGAGAGAGAGAGAGAGAGAGAGAGAGAGAGAGAGAGAGAGAGAGAGAGAGAGGGAGAGAGGGAGGGACAGAAAGAGACAGACAATCAGAAACAAAAAGCAGTAGCAAAAAAAAAAAAAAAAGAAAAAAAAAAAAAAAAAAAAAACAAAGACTTCGAATAAGAAAATATGAAACATCAAAACAACAAGAAAACGAAGAACCGCACAAGACAAATGTACCGATAGCATTGTTGAGGGGACAAAGACAGGACAATCAAAACAAAACGGCAGTGCAAAAAAAAAGACAAACAGCAAAATAATAAAAACAAACTTGAATAGGAAAATGAGAAACATAAAAAACAAGAAAAGGAGAAGGCAAAGCAATGAACAGAGAGGATGAGAGACGAGGACGAATGAAATGAGAGGAGAAGAGATGAGGCAGGGATGAAGGAAATGAAGGATATGGAAAAAAGGGGAAGAAGAGAAGAGGAAAAGTAAAAGGGAGAGAGGAGAGAAAGGAGAAGGAGAAGAAGAAGGGAGAAGGAGAAGAAGAGAGGAGAAGGAGAAGAAGAGAGGAGAAGGAGAAGAAGAGAGGAGAAGGAGAATGAGAGGAGAAGGAAGAAGAGAGAAGAAGGAGAAGAGAGGAGAAGGAGAATGAAGAGAGGGAAGAAGGAGAAAGAAGAGAGGAGAAGGAGAATGAAGAGAGGAGAAGGGAATGAAGAGAGGGAAGGAGAATGAAGAGAGGAGGAGAAGAAGAGAGAGGAGAAAGAGAATGAAAAGAGGAGAAGGAGAAGAAAAGAGGAGGAGGGAAAGAAGGAGAGATGGAGATGAAGGAGAAGGAGAATGAAGAGAGGAGAAGGAGAATGAAGAGAGGAGAAGGAGAATGAAGAGAGAGGAGAAGGAGAATGAAGAGAGGAGAAGGAGAATGAAGAGAGGAGAAGGAGAATGAAGAGAGGAGAAGGAGAATGAAGAGAGGAGAAGGAGAATGAAGAGAGGAGAAGGAGAATGAAGAGAGGAGAAGGAGAAAGAAGAGAGAAAAAGTAAATGGGAGAGAAGAGAAGGAGAATGAAGAGAGGAGAAGGAGAATGAAGAGAGGAGAAGGAGAATGGAGAGAAAAGAAGGTAAAGAGCAAGGAGAAAGGGAGAAGAGTATTGAGGAGGAGGAGAAGAGGAAAGAGAAGGTAGAGGGGAGAAGGAGTAGAGTAGAGAGTAGGAAGAGTAGGAAGGAAAAGGGAGAGGGGAGAAGGAGAAGAGGAGAGGGGAAGGGAAAGGGGAAGAGAAGAGTAAAACGGGGAAGGAGAAGAGGAAAGAGAAGGGAGAAGAGGAGAGAGAAGAAGGAGAAGAGGAGTGAGACGGGAGAGGGATAAAAGAGAAAGGGAAGGGAAACAGGAGGGGAAGAGGAGAGGGAAGAGGAGAGGGAGGTGAAAGGAAGGAGAGACGAAGAGAAAGAAGGGAGGGATAAAAAAGGGGTGAGGGAAGGAAATCAGGAGGTGGAAGATAGAGGATGGGAGTGAAAGAGGGAAGAGGGAGAAAAGAAGAGAGGGAAAGGGAAATGGGACAGAATGAGAGAGGGAAGAGGGAAACGGAAGGAGAAGATGGGAAAAGGATATGAAGAATAGAAGGAATAAGATGCAAAGGAAAGGAAGGACCAAAGAAGATGGACGAAGAAGACAGAAAGAAAGGAAAGCCAGAGGAAGAAAAGGGGTAGGGGAGGACGGGGGAGAAAGAGGAGAGAGAAAACTGAGAGAGAGGATAATGAAAAGTGAGAAGAAGCAGGAAGGCGAAGAGGACGAGAGCGAGGGAAGTGGGAAAGGAGGGGATGACAAAGAGGAGAAAAAGGGGAGAAGAGACAAAAGAAAGTGGGATGAAAAGAGAAGGAAACGATGGGAAATGGATAACGGGGAAGGAGGGAAGGAGGGAAGGAGGAAATGGAAGAGGGAAAGGAAAAAAGGTGGTGATGAAGTTGATAGTGAAAATAAGAAATATAAAAAAGGAAAAAAGACTATAAAATGACGAATGATAAACTAAAGAAAACCATGATTTCAATGAAATGCCAAAGAGAAGAGCGAGAAAAGAATGGAGAATGGAAAATAGACGAATCCCCGTCAGTTGTCACAAACACGCCCCTCCCCCTCCCCCCCCTCCTCCTCCTCCTCCTCCTCTTCCCCCTCCTCCTCCTCCTCCTCCTCCCCCTCCTTCTCCCCCTCCCCCCTCCTCCTCCTCTCTACCCATTTCTTTCCCTTTCGTTTCCCTCTTTTCTCTCCGCCTTCTTTTCCTTTCTTTTTCCTTCTTCATATCCGTCTTCTCCCCCCCCCCCCCCCCCACCCCACATTCCCATCCCCCTTTCCTCCTCTTCCACCCCCCTCCTTCCCCCATCCTCCTCCTCTCCCACCCCCATCCTATCCCACCCCCATCCTCCCCTTCCCCATCCCCCCTCCTTCCCCCCCAGCGCAAGTTTCCCCCCCTCCTACCCCCCCCCCCTCTCTCCGGGCCGTGGCTTCGTGCTCTCCATGGCAAGGCTTCCTCCTCGACCTCTAATTGCAAGAGTCAACACGGCTTGCAATGACTCACACGACTCGGGTTGCATCGAGATGACTCAGAAATTGACTCGTGCTCATGCAGCTGACTTGGGTTGAAAAGGGGATGGCTGTGAATCTGACTCAAGGCTGACTTCGTTTGACTCAGAATTTTTACTCATTTCGGTTGACTCGAGTTAAATCTTACAGCCTGACACAAGCTGACTTCGGCTGACTCTCAACCCGACACAAGCTGACTTCGGCTGACTCTCAACCCGACCCAAACTGACTTCAGCTGACTCTCAACCCGACCCAAGCTGACTTCGGCTGACTCTCAACCCGACCCAAGCTGACTTCGGCCGCCTCTGAATATAACTCATTCTGACTTCGTTTGCCTTGTGCTGACGAAGACTCACCTCGATGCGATGACTCGGGACCCGTCACGTACGACGTCCTCATCGGGGCTGATGACTTCGCGGCGGGAGAGAGGAAGACGTGAGGGAGAGCGGGGTTAAATCTTTTCTCTTCTTCTTTATTCTCTTTTCTCCTTTGTTCTTCTGTTTTAAACGTTTATCGTGTGTGTGTGTGTGTGTGTGTGTGTGTGTGTGTGTGTGTGTGTGTGTGTGTGTGTGTGTGTGTGTGTGTGTGTGTGTGTGTGTGTGTGTGTGTGTTTCTTTATTTCTTTCTTTTCTTTTTTAATTCTTTCTTTAGATGTTTTTCAGGTGTTACTGTTTTTTTTATCTTCCTTTTAAATGTTTATCGTGTGTTACTTTTTTCCGTTTTTTATTATTATTATTATTATTTTTTTCAAATGTTTCTCGTCCGTTTTTTTTATGCTGTCTTTGAAACGTTTCTCGCGTATTACTTATATCGTTTTATTTCTCTTTTTTTACGTTTCTCATACGTTCCATTTCCCGTTTCTTCTTCCTCTCTAATATTTCTCATACGTTACTTTCTATATTTCCTTCTTCATAAACTTTAGACGTTTCTCATATGTTCCTTTTTCGTTTTTTATAACGTTTCTTATGTTTCTCTTTCCATACTTTCTTCCTAAATTTTTCAGATTTCTTACCGTTTTTTTCTACTTCTTCCTAAATCTTAAACGTTTCTTATATCACTTTTTCCGTTTTTTTCTTCTTCTTCCTAAATTTCAAACGTTTTTCCTGTGTTACGTGAGAGACGAAGTAAGAAAGAGAAGCATAACAGAGACGAGGAGAAAGCTTATAAATATATATATATATATATATATATATATATATATATATATATATAGAGAGAGAGAGAGAGAGAGAGAGAGAGAGAGAGAGAGAGAGAGAGAGAAAGAGAGAGAGAGAGAGAGAGAGAGAGGAGAGAGAGAGAGAGACATAACATAATATGGAGAAAGGTAGCATGTGTGTGTGTGTTAGTAAGTGTGCGTGTGTGCATGCGTGTACGTGTATGTGTATGTATGCGTGTATGAACTTGTGTGTATGTGTATGTGTATGTATGACTGTGTTTATGCGTGCTTGTCCTTGTACGGTCTTGTGAGAAAGCGAGAAAGCAGGAAAACAGCTGAAAAAGGAGAAAAAGATGAGCAAAACCTTATTATGTTTATTCTGCCGGATATTGAGTGGGGACAGAGTCAACATTTTCCTTCGCCAGGCCTCGCGCGCCGCCTGCGGGTCTGAATGGAATTTATTTTTAACCAGAATGGAGCTACACGGACAAGTGAGAGGAAAAATATTAAACACACACACATATGTATGTATATATATATATATATATATATATATATATATATATATATATATATATATATATATAATATATATATATATATATATATATATATATATATATACATACATATATATACATACATATATATACCTATATGTGTGTATGGCTGTGTAAGAGGAGAGGAAAAAATAGAAAAGGTGCAGGAAAATGAGACAGTCCCTCCTCTCTCCCAAGACCGTGCCACAAAATTCCGAAATTTTGGTCAACTCATTAAAATCAAAACAAGGATTCTAATTTATCTATTTATTTTAAAAAAACATGAATAATTAGACAGTTCCAATTCCCGGCATCGCAAACAAAAGGGGAAAACACGAACAAATCAAGGACCCAAACAAATAAACAAAATGCCTTAATAAATGGGCGAATCAAAACAAACAAACAAACGTCGATGGAATTACCCAGACTGATTGATAAACACACACATAAGTAAACGAATAAAAAAATAAATGAATAAATAAAAACACCCAATTAACCACAACGCCCAAATGAATGCACAAACACACAAACAAACAAACAGATATACGAATTCACACAAAGAGACAAACAACTTTCTTTGTATTTTTTGCTCTCGTGAACACTGTCTTTGCGAACTTAATAACTCCTGACAGCATATTTGCATGCGGCGCGAGTGCTTATAACGGCGGCTGTGCAACCGACATAGCAATTGCAAGGACAGTCCGAAGAAAACAAAAGACGATCGCGTTTGTTTGTTGACCTTGGGAGTTGTTTCTACCTGTTTGTTTGTTTTGTTGTTTCTCTCTCTCTCTTGGTGAAGGAAGGTTGGTGATGGCGATGATGGTGGTGATGGTGGTGATGGCGATGGTGATGATGATGATGATGATGATGATGATGATGATGATGATGATGATGATGATGATGATGATGATGATGATGATGATGATGATGATGATGATGGTGGTGGTGATGGTGGTGATGATGATGGAGAAGGTGATGATGACGATGATGGTGATGATAACGGTGTATCTACTACTTGTTCACTACTTTTAACATACCCACTACATGTTATCTCAAAATTTCTAACGCGTCCCCATCATGACCTGTTCTTTGCATTACTGGCTTAACCAACAGAGCAAAATCCACCTATTCAACACAGGCTCAACCCCCCCCCCCCATCCCTTCCCTCATCCAGTACATACCCACCCCCTCCCCCTTTCCTCTCTTATCCCACCCCCTCCCCTTCCCTCTCTCATCCTATCTCCCCCCCCTTCCCTCTCTCACCCAATCTCTCTGTCTCTCTCTGTCTCTCTCTCTCCCTCTCTCTCTCTCTCTCTCTCTCTCTCTCTCTCTCTTCTCTCTCTCTCTCTCTCTCTCTCTCTCTCTCTCTCTCTCTCTCTCTCTCTCTCTCTTTCTCCCTCTTTCTCTCTCTGTCCCTGCTCCCTCTCTCTCCCTCTCTCTTTTCCTCTCCCCTTCCATCTCCCACCCCACCCCCCTCCCCTTTCTCTCATCCATCCCATCCCCACCTCTACCTCCTCCTCCCCCTTTCCCCTTACTTCACCCCAACCGGATGCCCTACCAACCCCCATCATCAATAACCGACAAACGTTACGAGTCGAAATCGTTACGAAAACATCTCTCATAACGACATGATCACGCTCCTCATAACGTCCTCATAACGTAGCGTGACATGACGTGACGTGACACAGAACGAGGCGGACGAGGGGGGGGGGGGAGACGACCCGACGGGAAGGGGGGGGAGGAACGACGACCGACGGGGAGGGGGGGTGTAGACGACGACCCCACGCGGAGGGGGGGTGTAGACGACGACCCGACGGGGAGGGGGGGTGTAGACGACGACCCGACGGGGAGGGGGGGTGTAGACGACGACCCGACGGGGAGGGGGGGTGTAGACGACGACCCGACGGGGAGGGGGGGTGTAGCCGACGACCCGACGGGGAGGGGGGGTGTAGACGACGACCCGACGGG
>NC_051422.1:1701055-1706055 GCF_015228065.2 Penaeus monodon | reverse complement strand
TCCACCTCCTCCCACCCCTACTTCCATCCCACTTCCACCTCCATTTCCACCTCCTCTCCTTCCCTCCTGTCCTTCCATCTCCTCTCTTTCCTCCTCTTCTCCTTCCACCTCCTCCTCTTCTTTCCCCTCCTCTCCTTCCACCCCCCCCTTCCACCCCCCACTTCCACGCCCCCCCTTCCACGCCCCCCCTTCCACCCCCTTCCACCCCCCGCGGCCGACGTTCCCACCAGCGCCCCCGAAGACAAGACCGGAAGCCGTCGCGCCGCATAATCAAGGCCCCGCGCCGGGAGGAACGATAGGCCTGACGCGGACAAATTTCGCGATCGGCGGGAGGAGGGGGGGGGGGGGAGAGAAGGGGGAGAAGGGGGAGAAGGGGGAGGGGTTGAGGGGGGGGAGGGGGCGTTCCCGTTTCGCCGGTCGGAATGGCAGATGGCGCTGGTCTTCTTGCCGATGACGCTGATATCGCGGAGGAGAGAATGTTTTCGCTTTTTTTTTCGTTCGTTTTCGATTCGTCGTTCGTTTTCGATTCGTGATGTTTCGTTTTCGTTTCTTCGTTTTTTGCTTCGTGTCGCTTTTTTATTCGGCGATGTGTTCGTTTTCGTTTCGTTTTTCGTTTCGTTTTTCGTTTCTTCGTTTTTGTTTCGTTTCGTTTTTTTGATTCGGGATGTGTTCGTTTCGTTTCGTTTTTCGTTTCGTTGATATCGGTTTCTTCGTTTTTTGTTTCGTTTTGCTGATGTGTTCTTCGTTTTTTTCTTCTTTTTCTTTCTTGATATCCCAGAGGAGAGTTTCGCTTTTCGTTCTTCATTACGTTTTTCGTTTTGTTGAAAAAAAAAACTGGGATTTTCGTTTTTGTTTCGTTTTGATCGCAAACAAGATTTTCGTTTTAATTTTTCGTTTCGTTTTTCTTGTCGTTCTAGGATGGTGTCCGTAGTATGGTGCGTCGTGTGTGGACGAGGATGTGAGGTACTTTTGCTGTGCGCGTGACAGTGTGATAACTATGGTGAGGCGGTAAATGATTTAGCTAAGATTTTTTTTCACTTTTTCGCCTTTCTCTCTCTCTCTCTCTCTCTCTCTCTCTATTTCTTTCTTTCTCTCTTTTTTCTGTCTCTCTTTCTCTTTCTCTTTCTCTCTCTCTCTCTCTCTCTCTCTCTCTCTCTCTCTTTCTCCTTCTTCTCTCTCTCTCTCTCTCTCTCTCTCTCTCTCTCTCTCTCTCTCTCTCTCTCTCTCTTTCTCTTTCTTTCTCTATCTCTCTCTTTACTTTCTTTCGATATTCTTTTTCGTATTCTTTTTTGTCTGTTTGTCTGTCTGGTTGTTGATCTCTCTTTGTGTCTTTATCTTTATCTTTTCTTCTTCTTCTTCTTCTCTCTCTCTCTCTCTCTCTCTCTCTCTCTCTCTCTCTCTCTCTCTCTCTCTCTCTCTCTCTCTCTCTCTCTCTCTCTCTCTCTCTTCTCTCTCTTCTCTCTCTCTCTCTCTCTCTCTCTCTCTCTCTCTCTCTCTCTCTCTCTCTCTCTCCCTTCTCAGTCCCTACCCTCCTTGCTTCCTCACCCACCCTTTTTCACCTTCTCTATCTCTTCCCTTCCTTCTCCCTCTCCCATATCCCTCCCATCCAACCACCCGGCATCCTAGCCCCCTCCCCCTTCCCTTCCCTTACCCCCCCCCCCCACACACAGACACAGGTCCTGACACCCGCCGATTATTAAATTCTTGTAGCACCCGTTCCTCCAGCTACGACTTCATAATTCAGTGAAGTGAACACGTGAAGCCATAACTCACCCGTGTAGGGTCGTCTCACCCGCTCGGCCGGAACGTCGTCTGTTGCATAGGAGGGGGGGAGGGGGGAGGGAGGGAGGGAGGGAGGGAGGGGGACGAGTGAAGACACGCCCCTGGTGGTCTGTTTCTTGTTGCTGTTGTCCTTTGTTTTCTTCTTCTTCTTTTTCTTCTTCTTCTTCTTCTTCTTTTTCGTCTTTTTTCTTTGTCTTCTCCTTCGTCTTCTTCTTCTTCTTGTTCGTCTTCTTTTTCTTTGTCTTCTTCTTCTTCTTCTTCTTGTTTTTTCTTCTTCTTTGCCTTCGTCCTCTTCTTCTTCTTCTTCTTCTTTTCCTTTTTCTATTCTTAGTCTACTCCTTTCTTCTCTTCTTTTCTCTCTGTTTCCTTTTTTTTCTCCCGGTGTCTCATCTTTTCTCCTTCCTCTTTTTCCCGTTTTTTTTTTATTCTTTACCCCTTCCCTTCCTCCCGGATTTCTTCTTATAATCCCCTCTCATTCTGATTTTCCTTCCATTCCCCTCACTTCTCCAAGATATTTTTTTCTCTTTCTTTTCCCCCATTTGATTTCTCCATTTTTCCCCTTCCTCTTCTCTCTTCCCTCCTTCCTCTTCCCTCTTCAACCATATCCCGGATTTTCCTATCTTCACCCGATTTCCTCTCTTCCCCTTTCCTCCCCCCCCCTCCCCCTCTCCTCCCCTTCTTTCATCAGCCATTTCCTATTCCACTTCCAGAGCCCTTCTACTACCCCCACCCAACCCCCTCCCCCCATTCTGCACTCCTCTCCCCCCACTCTGTACCCCCTCCCCCCATTCTGTACCCCCCTTCCCCTCCTCCTCCTCCCCTTCTCCCCAAAACTCCCCACCTGCAGGGCGTGTGACAGTGTTACCACGGCGGGGGTGACCGTGACAAAGAAGTTGAGGCCAATTGTTTATGTGTGTGACTTTTCATTCACGTGTGAGTGTCACTGTGTGGGGTTGTGTGCGTGCGTGTGTGTATGTGTAGGTGTTTGTGTGTTTGTGTATGTGGGTTGTGTATTGTATTGTGTGTGTGTGTGTGTGTGTGTGTGTGTGTGTGTGTGTGTGTGTGTGTGTGTGTGTGTGTGTGTGTGTGTGTGTGTGCGCGCGCGCGAGTGCAAGTACAGTCAGATGCAAAAACGTGTTCCGAAATCCGCCTAATGCGACGCTTGTTTACGTAGGACTTCAAAGCTAAATACATGTCATGACTTTTGACCGTGACTATACATGTGTACGTGGCAAGTACGTATGCCTGCGTAGGTATGTACGTCCGTGGTACAGCGCGTAATTTACGTGAAAGTCTGCATAAAATCGCTCACGCATAAATGCATAAATCACGCAAGGAAACAGGGCAGCTCTCAAAAAGAAAAAAAGAAAAAAAGAAAAAAAAAACGTTAACCCTTTTCCACCCCATCAATGAACTGCATCTTTACTTACACGCGAAAATATATGACGTGCAAAAGCAAACCTACAATTTACCTCCGAAAGACGAGAGTTTTGGCCCCGCAATCGCTGACGAAAGAAAGCGGGAAATTCAAATCATAATGGCGCACTGATTCGCATATCTCAATTTCAAAGTCATTACAGCAAGTAACGTTTTAACATTTTTTCCCTCTCTCTTTCATTTTTGTATTTCATTCTTGAGTAGTAGTGTGTCATGAGAGTTTTTTTTTTTCTTCTTCTTCTTCTTCTTCTTTCGTAAGTTGCGTGTTCTCCAAAGAACACCGAAAAATGAACAAGGACGCTTAAGAAACCACATGACACAGATTCGAATAAAATAGCTTCTCATATTTCCCAAACTATATCCTCTGCATATAAACAAATCCACCCAACAAACTATGTATATATTCAAACGATCTTACCGATTACGTATACGATATCTCAAAAATGCAAATAGCCCCCAAATCGGAGAGAAATATATCCATTTTTATATACCACGGAAACCCTGCCTGTCCGTAAGACATTTTTACAGCCGCCATAAATTTCGGCAAAAAAAAAAATATATTGTTCACAGTGCATATATTCTGCATATAACTATAGACCATAAAGTGTTGATAACAACGTGAAGAACATCACACAAAGCCTCGTGAACACCCAGTGTTCTCGTTTTTCAAAATCAATACAGAACATGAGTTACAACACAGCTGCAACGGTACTCTTTTGCTCAGGATAAAAGGAAAACAAAATAACTGTAAAACTATAACTATACGTCCTTAGATTTTCAAAATGATAATAGATAAATGTTTTTTAAAAAATGTAAATTTGCCAGTGATTTGTCCTCTCTTTAATCTTGACAAGTCACTCGAAACAAGTTTTGTGAAGCGACCGCGGGATAAAACTTTTGGCTCGCCACGCGTGCCTGCACACACGTTTCGCCTGTCATTGAATCAACGGTTTCCCGGAAACGTCTCGTAAGTTCTTTCCTAACGCACATATGTGCATACATACATATGTGTATACGCACATAGATATATTTGAGATATACTAGCATTTGTTGGTGTTACATGTATGGATGCAATAACGAGTGTGTATACGTGTATGCAGTCACATGTACGTAACTTAATTCACCAGCAATCCTTCCATTTCCCTCATTTCACTAGATTAAATATGAAATACAAAAGCGAGGGAAATTATACAGAAAAAAATCCCATTGAATCCCTCCGCCTCTATAAAAAATACATAGATCCACCCAAAAGAAAATTAATCACAGAGAGATAGTGATGAGGGAAGGAAATCTTCATGTCACTGTCACCCTACCCTGCCACACGAGAACTTTTCCTCTGCCTTTTCCTTCTCCCCCTCCTTCTATCTCTTACTCCTGCTACCCCCTATTCTCTTCCTTTCTATCCTTCCCTTCTCTTCCTTCTATCTCTTACCCCCTGCCCCCCTATCGTCCTCCCTCTGCCCTATCCGTCTCCCTCACCTTCTATCCTCTACTCCTTGCCACCTCCCTATCCTCTTCCCCCCTTTTCCTTCCCCCTCCCCTCTTTCCTTGCCCCTTATTTTCTCCCCTCTCCCCTTGCCCTCTACCCCCTCCCTTCTCCCCTTGCCCCCTATCCCCTCCTCTCTCCAAGGGAAAGAGAATAATGTTAATTTCGCCGACGCTGTCTCCCCTCGACGCCTATAGCACATAAAAACACACTTCTACGGCGCCTCGCAATCCACACATCATCAGGCAATGGGAGAGAGAGGGAGGGAGGGAGGGAGGGAGGGAGGGAGGGAGAA
>NC_051422.1:1693555-1696055 GCF_015228065.2 Penaeus monodon | reverse complement strand
CACTTATAAGTTCGTATGTTTATTTCGGTGTGTCTGGCTCCGCAACTCGAACAAGGGTGGCAGGGAGGGAGGCAGAGAGGGAGGGAGGACATGACTTATCGCTATATTATTCATCTAATTGCAGAATTGAATATTTATAGATGTATATGCTGTTGCAAGCTGACCCGACGCGCTCGCAATTGCCACCAAATACCACGACTTTGCCCCGACGCACCTGATTCGTGAGGCACCCGCTCTGACTCCCGCACCTTGGATAACTATGCACCTACGGACGCACGCACCGACATTGCCCTCATACGACGACCCGCACCCGAGCCATGCATGACACGCGCTCCCGTGTCATGGCACACCTCACCTGTCACTCCGAAGTCGTGTGTCACAGGCAACCCGTGTAATTGTTGGGAAGGTTTGACAAATAGACACTAACACGCACTGAAGCCCAGCACAAACAATGGCCGATGAATGCACACTGTGGCCGGGATGTGGTCCAACGCCAGCGTGCATTCCATTGTGTACGGCGGACCAGAGGAATCGAGGGACGGCGGACGATATTCAGGATCGTCGGTCATGAGCTCCTGGCCCGGAGTTCGGACAGGAAGCGCAAATTAGGGAAAAGGAGTATATGAGAATATCCTTCAGCAAATAGACGAAGGATTTAAGAAGATATATTCTTTGTATCCTCAGAGAAGCGGCCATGAGCAGAACGCCCGAGGCTCTGGCAGCAGGCGAAGCGAAGACTCTGGCAGGAGGCGGTGAGAATAAGAAAATCTTTAGCATCCTTGGACGAGTCCTGATGGGCAGACTTCCCGAGGCTCTAGCAGGACCCAAAGAAAGGAAGAAAGAGAGAAAGAAAGAAAAAAACAACAACATACGGACATCCTTTAACATCCCTGAAGATGCGGTCATGAACATACGCCCCGAATCTCCGACAGGAGGCGATGAAAAACAAACAAAACAACAACAAAACATCTTTTTGTCGTTCCTGGAGCGGCGGTCATGACCAAGCTTCCTGGGGCTCTGACAGGGGGCGAAGAAAAACAAAAAACAAAACAACAACAACAAAAAAAGAATCCTGTAGCATTCCTAAAGGAGCATCATAAGCAGGCGTCTCGAGGCTCCGGCAGGAGGTGGATTATGGGCACTAAAGACATGCAATTAGAGATGCCGATTTCCTCCCCCCGCTACGAATCTCATTCCGGGGTCATTCGCAAACCGTGAATACCATTTGCCCTCTGACACACACTCCTCCCAAAAAAATAACAATAAAAAAGAAACTCCCCCCCCCCAAAAAAAAAAAAAAAAAAAAAAAAAAAGACAACAGGAGTTCCCGAAATGTTTTTGGCTTTTACGATTCAGCATCTGAGCGTCCTCCGGGGCATGGCTACATTATGCACTATCCCCCGCGATTAGTCCACACCACAACGACCTCACATCAGAAGCACAGACTTGGGGTAGAACGTCGGAGAGATTATATTTAAAGAACGGCAAAGTATTTTTAACTGTAAGGCAGAGGAATTTCACCCATCGCGAGCGACGGGGTCCCCGCCTCACCCAGCACCCATCTGAGTGACGCGGGGATGGTAATAATGACACAGAAACGTTTACAAAGACAATTATTTTTTTTTTGTCATATTCTTTAATAAAGACTGGCATCCGTATATAAACAAGAGAGAGAGAGAGAGAGAGAGAGAGAGAGAGAGAGAGAGAGAGAGAGAGAGAGAGAGAGAGAGAGAGAGAGAGAGAGAGAGAGAGAGAGAGAGAGAGATACAGACAGAAAAAAAGAGATACAGACACAAATAAAGAGATACAGACACAAAAGAGAGAGAGAGAAAAAAAACAGAGATACAGACCCGCACGCAGACAACCCAACGTCGAGGAATAAAATACAGAGAACCCACCAGCCTCCGAATCTCAATTGGTTAATGAACCGATGCCAGCATCCCCGGCCGCGTCTCCTTGGCCTCCTCTCCAGTATCCCTCGCATCACCTGCCTGCCTCGGCTCTCGTCATAAAGATGCAAAGAGACATTCCGCTCTGGCGCTGTAGAGGCCAAACGCCATCTCCGCTGAAGGGTTTGAGCAAAACGAGGGATTTTCGTTGAAGCGCGGGGATGGAGAGGAGGGAGAGGAGGAGGATAATGGTGGAGAAAGAGAGGATGATGATGAGGATGAGAGAGAGAGAGAGAGAGAGAGAGAGAGAGAGAGAGAGAGAGAGAGAGAGAGAGAGAGAGAGAGAGAGAGAGAGAGAGAGAGAGAGAGAGAGAGAGAGAGAGAGAGCGATGGAAAAGAAGTAAGAGGAGTGAAAAAAAGGAGAAAAGAAGAAGGAAAAAGAAAAAAGAAAAATGAGGAGGAGGAGGAAGAAAAGGCAGAGGAGAAGGAAGGGGAAAAGGGAAGAAAAAAGGACGAAGATGTGGAAAAGAAGAAAGAGGAGGAAAGGGGAGAGGGAAAAGAGGAGGAAAAGAAAGAATAGGAAGGGAAAGAAAAGGTGGGAAGGAGAAGGA
>NC_051422.1:1666055-1688555 GCF_015228065.2 Penaeus monodon | reverse complement strand
TGTAGAACCATACCCCCCCAAAAGCCCTCTCCGAATTTTTAGAGGGAGATATTTTTCATGGGAAGAGGTTTTTCGTAATAAAATCAAATTTACACAACATATAAAATAATTATATATATAATTAAATATAATATATATAATAATAGTTAATTATATAATATTTAAAAATATTTTATATATATATTAAATATATATATATATATATATATATATTATAATATATAATACCCATGAAAGAATGAAGGTTTGGGCACATATTTTTTAAGTGAAAAAATTGGTTGGAAAGTACATGAAAATTTGTCTATTTAAATTGCATGAATTATCATTTGGTAATCTTTCCCATCTGCTACCTGTCTATATCTTCTGCCAACGATATCTGGTACCTATTATTTCTATTTGGGTTTTGTTGTCTGTCTGTCTGTCGTCTGTCGGCGTCTGTCTGTCTGTCGTTGTCGGTCTGCGTCTGCTGTCTGTCTATTTTCTATCTATACTATTACCTACCAAACTATCTATATACCTATCTCTTATTACCATTATTATCTACCTATCTACCTAACTAACACTCCAATTTTTCTATTAGCTGCCAAAAATAAAGCGATTTCCCTTTTTCCAAGAAACTACCCTCTCATTTTAAATAATTTTCTCGTATTTTAAAACACAAAAACATACCGCGTATAAAGACTTAAAAGGGGCGTGAGCAGTTCATATTTAGCTCATTAAAAACGAAAGAAGGTATAAGAGTTTTTGCATGAGTAAACTTGTTTATGTATGTAGTATGTTATGTAGTATGTATGTATGTATGTTTGTATGTTTTTTTTTTTTATTTGTTTTTTGAATGTTGTATGTTTTATGTATGTAGTAGTAGTTTTATGTATGTATGTATTATGTAGTATGGGGTATGTATGTATAGATGTATGTAGTAGAGTATGTATGTATGTATGATGTTAGTATGATGTATTTGTATGCAGTATGTATGTTGTATGTAGTATGTAGTATGTAGTATGTTGATGTAGGACCCTTTCACAGCATCCTGCGGACATTTAGAGGAGGGAGAGGGGAGGAGGATGGCGGGGAGTGGAGAGGCACAGGGGGGGAGAGAGAAAGAGAGAGAGAAGAGAAGAAGAGAAGAGAGAGAGAGAGACGACAGAGAGAGACAGAAGAGAGAGAGAGAGAGAGAGAAGAGAGAGGGGAGAGAAGAGGGAGAGGAGAGGAGGGGAGAGAGAGAGATGGGAGGGGAGGGAAGAAGAGAGGGAGAGAGGAGAGAGAGAGAGAAAAGGAGGAGAGAGAGAGAGAGAGAGACGAGAAGGGGAAAAGAGAAGGGAGGAGAGAGAGAGAGAGAGAGAGATAAAAAGAGAAAGATAATAGGAGAAAGAGAAAGAGAAAGAGAAAGAGAAAGAGAAAGAGAGAAAGAAAGAAAGAAAAAAAGAAAGAAAGAAAGAATGAAAGAAAGAAAGAGAGGGAGAGATGAGAACAGAAAAAAAAAAAAAAAAAACAAAAAAAACACACAAACATAGAGGAGAGAAAGAACCATAGAGGGAGAGGAGAAAACACAGCGGAGTATACACCGCAACAAGATATGTTATCCGTACAAACCCTTTTAAAAACCTCCTCCCCCCCTCCCCTCCCCCCTTCCCCCCTTCCCCCTTTCCCCCGCTGTTACCCGCACTATCCGTTTTCGATAAAGAACTGACGCCGAGAACCGGAGAGCTGCACGGGCGTGGGTGCCGTCAGTTTCGAGTTTCGTGGGTGGGTGGGTGGGCGAGGTGGGCGGAGGATGGGCAGAATGGGTGGGCGGAGGAAGGGGTGGGCGGAGGAAGGGGTGGGTGGAGGAAGGGGGGCGGGGGGAAAAGGGGTGGGTGGAGGAAAGGGGAGATGAGTTGGGGAGGGGGGGGCAGGGAGGGGAGGGGAGGAGGGTGGGCAGGGGGGGGGGGGAGGGTTTTGGGGGGGGGGGGTTAAATCGTGTTTTCAGGGCAGGCGGCGAAAGAAAGAGGAAGTGGGAGGAACGGAGTGTGGGAAAGGAGAGAGGGCAAGAAAGGGGGTGAAGGAGGACAAGGGGCGGGGAGAAAAGAGAGAGAAGAGGAAGAAAGGGGGGAGGGGGGAGAGAGAGGGGGGGGAGAGAGGGGGAGAGAGAGAGGAGAGAGAGAGAAGAGGAAGAGAGAGGGAGAGAGCGAGAGAGGAGAAAGAGAGGGAGGAGAGAGAAGAGAGGAGGAGAGGAGGAGGAGAGGAGGAGGGGAGGGGAGAGAGAGAGAGAGGGGAGAAGCAGCGAGACAGACAGACAGACAGACATAAACGAAAAAAAAAAAAAAAAGAAAGATATAAACCAATAGCCAGAAACGAAAACCAAGAAACTGAAAAGATAAAAAAAAAAGGGGGAGGAGGAAAAAAAAAAAAAAACTGAAATATCAAATCAAAACAGGAGGAAATGAACTCCCGACAGCCCCTCGGTCCCACGGAGCACCAAGACGGCAACACCGCCGGCAACAGCAACCCAAACAAATGAAGATCAAGAAGCGCATCGGACGCCGGTGCTGACGAAAGGTGGCTTTAATAAAGAAAATCAAGTGACGGCCATAGATAAGCCCGAGGGCGCTCCCGTGTCAGCCGCTGCGCCACCGTCAGCGTCGAGAAAATATACACTCTTCTCTC
The DNA here is from genome assembly GCF_015228065.2 of Penaeus monodon. Lineage (NCBI taxonomy): Eukaryota > Metazoa > Arthropoda > Malacostraca > Decapoda > Penaeidae > Penaeus > Penaeus monodon. The sequence continues at coordinate 1,685,909 of NC_051422.1, read as the reverse complement.
GCTCTTTCTCCCTTTGCGATTATTTATTTCGTTTATTTTATTTCCTCTCTCCTTTTTCCTTTTTTTTCCCTTCGTTTTATATGGCCCAGCGGCTCGTTCGGGACACCTCGAGAAACCCTCGCTTTCACGTCGCCTTTAGACGCGGGTCGATGACACGTGCGTTAGACATGGGGGAAGGGAGGGGAAGGGAGGGGAAGGGAGGGGGAAGGGAGGGGAAGGGAGGGGAAGGGAGGGGAAGGGAGGGGAAGGGAGGGGAAGGGAGGGGAAGGGAGGGGAAGGGAGGGGAAGGGAGGGGAAGGAAGAGGGAAAAGAGGAGGGAAAGGGAGGGAGAGGAAAGGGAGGAAAAGGAGGGAAAGGGAGAGGAAGGAGGGGAGAGAAAAGAGGAGGGAGGGTAGGGAGAGAAGGAGAAGAGAGAGAGAGTGAGGACCCGTGTGAAATCGGAGAACCAGAAGGAGAGGGAAATGAAGTGGAGAAAATGGGAGGGAAGAACAAGTGGAGAGGAAAAAAAAAAAAAATCGGAACAGCCCGAGAAAGTAGAAAGAAAAGAGGGGAAAACGTAGAAAGGAGAAACCGAGAAACGAGACGGGCTACTCCTTGCTCTCCCCTTCTCCTTCCCCTTCGCCTTCCCCTTCCCTCTTTCCCTTCCCTCTTCCTCTCTCCTTCCCCTTCCCTTTCTCTCCCCTTCCCCTTTCCCATCCCTCTTCCTCTCCTCTTCCCCTCCCCCTTCCTCTCTCCCTCTCCCCCTCTTCCTCTCTCCCTCCTCCTTCCCCCCTACCCTCTCCTCCTCCTCCAACCCCCTACCCCCCCTCCCCTCTCCCGGAGCAGTTGGCACGCCGACCGACCGCCAGGGGCACACCGGCAGGCAGACAGAGGGCACCCCGGCCGCGACCTTCCGGAGGGCGCCGCTGCCTGTAATGAGCTCCCGGGAACGACGCCGCCCGCAGACGTCTGCCGGAAAATTGGCACTCATTAACGTCACGTGTGGACTGCATCGGAGAGACGGAGGAGGTGGCGCGGGGACGGAGGGAGGGAGGGAGGGGGTAAGTGTGAAGGAGGGAGGGAAGATGGGAGGGTGGGTGGGTGGGTGGATGGGTGGGTGGGAGGGTGGGAGGGTGGAAGGAAGATGGGTGGGAGGGAAGAAGGGTGGGAGGGAAGATGGGTGGGAAGGAGGGAGGGAAGGTAGGAGGAGAGAAATGGAGGGAAGGAGGGAAGGGAGGGAGGGAGGGAGGAAGGGAAAGGGGGATGGAGGGAGGATAGGTGGAAGGGAAGGAGGAAGAGAAGGGGGAGGAACGGAGGATAGAAGGAAGGAAGGAAGGAAAAAGGGAGGAAAGGGAGAAAGAAGGAAGAAAAAGACAAGAGTTGAAGTGGGCAAAAGAAGAAGAAGAAAAATGAAGCGAAAGCAAAAAAGAAAAGGAGAAAAAAAAGAAAGATCGGAGAAAGAGATGAAAAGACAAAAAGGAGACAAAAAATGACAAAAGGGAAACGAGATAGGGAAAGAAAGAAAGGAAAGCAAGAGGAAAGAAAGGCGAAAGAGACGTGAAAGAGAGAGGAAATGGAAGCAAATTGAGACGAGAGAGAGAGAGAGAGAGACGAAAGAAAGGGAGGCGAAAGGAAGGCGAATGAAAGACGAAAAGAATGGAAAGAAAGAGAGGCGAGAGGAAGATGAAAAGGAAACGAGAGAATGATGAAAGAGAAGGAAAGATACGAGAATCGAAAGGAAGACGAATAACAAACGAGACATGAAAACGAACGAAAAACGAAACGAAATAAAGACGAACGGAAGACACGAAACAGAGGAAAAGAAAGACGAAAGGGGGACGAAAGAGGGAAGGAAAGAGGAAAGAGAAGCGTAAAAAAAGAGGGGAAAGAAAGAGAGCAGAGGATGACTTACGGTGTGGAGTATGTCAGTGCTTCCATCGCGACCTCCTGCCGGGCACTCATTACCTCCGTCTGGCTCGCTGTCCCCCTCGAGCGTGTCTGTCTACCTGTCTGTTTGCTTGTCGGAATGGCTGGATGAGTGTCTGTTTGTCTGTTTTTTTTCTGCGTCGCTATGTCTGTTTGTTTTTGTCTATATCTGTGGCCAACCTTTATCCGTCTGTCTTTCTGTTTGTATTTCTATGGACGTTTCTGTCTGTTTGTCTGTCAGTGTGGATGGCAGGTGGCTGTCCGTCTATCTAAATGATTGTATAAATGTCTGTTTCTTTATCTATGTGTGTCGCTATACTCGTCTTTCCGTCTGTCTGTCTGTCTGGCTGTCTCCTTCGCCCCCCTTCTCTCTGTTTGTCTCTCTGACATGTTGAATGAATGTTTATTTGCCTATCTGTGTTGCTATGTTCCTCTATCTGCGTGATTATCCGTCTCTCGGGCAGTCTGTCTGAAAATTTGTGTCGCAATTGCTGTCAGTCAGTGTCTCTAGTTCCGCCTGTCTGTCTGTCTGAGTCGTTATGAATGAATGTCTTTCCTTCCCTCTTCGTTTCTCATTGACGGAGACATGCCAAAAAATCGACATGCTCACATTTCACTGTGTTCAATGACATGCTTTGACCTTTCTTTCCTCTTCAACCTTTCTCTACCCTCCCCCCCCCCTCCCTTCCTCATCCCTCTCACTCAGGAGTTAATATAGAGAACGAAAAAAATGGGATATATAAATAAAATAGAGAGAGAGATTAAAAAAAAACACAAACACACACACACACACGCACACACACACACACACACGCACACACACACACACACACACACACACACACACACACACACACACACACACACGCACACACACACACACACACACACACACACACACACACACACACACACACACACACACACACACACGCACGCACACACACACACACACACGCACAAACACACACACACACAAAACCCTTGTTAGCGCAAAGTCCCGTACGAAGAGGACCTGCAAAATAGGTCCCCCTTGTCTTATATATAACTCTCCAGTCACTCCTGCGATTCCAATGGCGGCGGGAACGCGGCTTTCAGGACCCAAGTTTGGCCACTTTTCTGCTCAATGGCGGTCGAATGAGGTCCCTGGGTGGGGGGTGGGGGTGGGGGGTGGGAGTGAAGGAGGTGAGTGCGGGGGGTGGAATATGGGGTGGGGGTGGGGGGTGGGAGTGAAGGAGGTGAGTGCGGGGGGTGGAATATGGGGTGGGGGTGGGGGGTGGGAGTGAAGGAGTTGAGTGCGGGGGGTGGAATATGGGGTGGGGGTGGGGGTGGGAGTGAAGGTGGTGAGTGCGGGGGTTGGAATATGGGGTGGGGGTGGGGGTGGGAGTAAAAGGTGTAGAGTGGGGGGTGGAATATAGAGGGTGGATGGATAGAGTGGGTGTGGGGATGGGGATGGGGAGTGGGAGGAGTGGATGGAGTGGGTGGAGGCAGAGTGGGGTCGCATGGGAGAGGGCAGATGGAATGTAGAGTGGGGGTTGGATGTGTAAGTTGGGGGTAATGTAGAGTGTAGGCGGAGTGGGAGGTTGGCGGAGTGGGAGGTTGGGGGAGTGAAGGTGGATCAGGGTGCGTGGGGTCCCTGAGCTGAGGTTGGGGGAGTGGGAAGGGGGTGGATAGGGTGTGTGGATGTTCTGAGGGGGGGAAGGGGGTCAATAAGAGATAGATAGGGGTAATTGGGGGGGTGAGAATATTGAAATCGAGGACATAATGGTGTGTGGATCTCTCTCTCTCTGCCTCTCTCTCTCTCTCTCTCTCTCTCTCTCTCTCTCTCTCTCTCTCTTCTCTCTCTCTCTCTCTCTCTCTCTCTCTCTCTCTCTCTCTCTCTCTCTCTCTCTCTCTCTCTCTCTCTCTCTCTCTCTCTCTCTCTCTCTCTCTCCCTCCCTGGATAGGTTAAAGGAATTGAGCGAGGAATAGGAGAGTGAGAAAGGGAAGAGGGAGGTTACAGAAAGTGTGGATAGAGGAAAATGATTAGGTCAGTTGATGGGCGAAAGGGTAAGGAGGAGGGGAGGGATTAGCGGCAAAGTACATGGATAGACGGATAGATTGGCTGAGGGATAGGGGATAGAGGAAGGGATGGCCTCGATCTGCTAATCTGCCTCAACCTTGCCAAATAGCATCGGATACCAGGATTTTTTTTCGATATTTAAAACGCTCTTTGCCTTGAATTCCGGCAAATTAATTCGATGTAGCAATTCCGCGTTTTTTTAGTAGAATGAAAATGAATTAAAAATTTCATTTACCTACCTATCGTATGATGTTGGTCTGTGTGTGTGTGTGTGTGTGTGTGTGTGTGTGTGTGTGTGTGTGTGTGTGTGTGTGTGTGTGTGTGTGTGTGTGTGTGTGTGTGTGTGTGTGTGTGTGTGTGTGTGTGTGTGTGTGTGTGTGTGTGTGTGTGTGTGTGTGTAAAGATGTTGATCTCTTTATCGAAAATAATCGTCTATAAAATAAAAAAAATAGATAGAAAAAGTAACTGAAATAAATGCCATTCAAATCCTGGGCCTCAACCAAAGGCGAGAGGCGCCCGGGTCAAAATGAATTCCTCCTGTTTGTCGGGAAAATAAATTTGAAAAAAAAGAAAAGAATATGATGTCTCTCTACTTATCGAAAATATTCGCATATAAAACAGAGATTCACAAAACAAATGCTGATCTACTTATCGAAAATAATCGTCAACAAAATTCTTAAAAAAAAAGGGAATTTGAATAAACTCCATTCAAATCCCGCGTCCCAACCAAAGGCGAGAGGCGCCCGGGTCAAAATCAATTCCTCCTGTTTGTCTATCGCGCTCGCTGCTTGCACTTCCGGCGCCCATCTATTCGCCGCCCACGCCCGCGCCAACTTCTCCCTTTTCCGTGCGCTCATGTCCGGAGTTCGGGGTGAATCGTCCTTTATCGGAATGGGAAATCAGGACCGGATTAGTTCGACTTCTTTCACTTGTTTTCGAGATACTTTGTTGGTTCTTTCATTCTCTCTCTTTCTGTTTCTGTTTCTTTTTCTTTCTCTCTTCCTCCTTCACATTCTCTTTCTCTCTCTCTTTCTCTCTTTCTCTTCCTCCTTCACATCCTATTTCTCTCTCTCTTTCTCACTTTCTCTCTCTCTCTTTCTCACTTTCTCTCTCTCTCTTTCTCACTTTCTCTCTCTCTCTCTCTCATTTTTTCTCTTTCTTTCTTTCTCTCCCTCACACACAATTCCCAATTCTATTTCGCTTATTCATGAAATACAAAACTACACCGGAACTTGACAAATATATATACACATATATACATGTAATATGTGTATATATGATAAAAGAAATATATATATAATGACTATTATAGACTTCCTTCCCTAAATCTCTCCCCCCCTTTCCTTCACTCTATTCTTCCCTCTATCTCTCCCTCCCTTATTCACTCTATCCTTCCCTCTTGCCTCCCTCATTTACCAAATAATTTCCCTTCATTCCCCCCTCATTCACTCTATCGTTCTCTCTCTACCTCTTTCCCCCTTCTCTTCCACTCTTTCCTTCCTTCTTTCTCTATTTCTCCCTCCCCTTCACTCTATCCTTCCCTCCTCCCCCCTCCTTCACTCTATCCTTCCCTCCTCTCCCCCCTCCTTCACTCTATCCTTCCCTTCTACCCCCCCTCCTTCACTCTACCCTTCCCTCCATCCCCCCTACTCTCCCTCCCCCACCCCTCCCGGCGACTAAGAGCTCTATGGTAGCGAGTTCATGATGGCACTTGGCTCGTGTCCATGCGGGCGTCATGCACTAATTCAGCTGGAGACGCTGCCGATGAAGACCTTATACCATTATGGAGTTGTAAATGTCATGCGCGCCTCTGTTGGTCTGTCCGTCATCCTCAGGTCTTCAGGCTGGTGTGTTTCATTCCCTTGCGCTTCCCTCGTTTCTCTTATGGAACTCTCTTTTTCCTTTTTTTTTTCTCTCTCTCTCCCTATTCTTCTTTCGTTATTATTCTCCTTTTCCTTCATCTTCATCTGTTCTTTGCAAGACCCTCTCTCCCTTTTCATCTCTACCCATTCTTCACATTCCCTTTCCCTTTCCCTCTCTCGGCTCTTCATTTCCAAGCCGTACCCCCTTCCCCTCCACCTCCCTCCCTCCACCTACCTCCCTCCCTCCCTCCCACACCTTCTTCCCCTCTGTCTCCTCCCCTCCTACACCACCCTTCCGCTCCACCTCCTCTTCTCATTCACCCCCTTTCCCCTTCCGCTCTCCCATTCCCTTCCCCTTCCCTCCACCTCCTCCCACACCCCCTCCCCATTCCCCTTACCCACCACCTCCTCCCACACCCCTTCTCCTCCACCTCCTCCCACACCCCTACCCCTCTACCTCCTCCCCTGCCCCTCTCCCATTCCTTTCCCCTTCCCCTTCCTCTCCACCTCCTCCCCCATCCCTTTCCCCTCCACCCCCTCCCCATCCCCTTCCCCTCCACCCTCTCCCACACCCCTCCCCCTTCCCTTCCTCCCCCTTCTACATCTATTTTCTCCCTTACACACCTCACTCGCACTCTATTCTTCGAGAAATAAATCTCCCGGAGCTACTCAACAGCCCCATGTAAGACGTCAACAAACCCCCTACCTCTCCCCACGTCCAACCCTCCCCCTCCTATGCACGTCCCCCCACCCCTCCCCCTTCCTATGCACGTCCCCCCACCCCTCCCCCTCCTATACCCGTCTCCCTTCCCTACATTCTGACTTTATTCCCCGGGAAGAAAGTATCTCGGAAATATATATCGCGGGAATTTACTCAACAGAACCATACAAGACGTCAGCAACGTCCCGTAGCATCCATCAGGCGTCGGACATCTGGCAACATGTTTATCGGGCGACAAAAGAGAGAGAGAGAGAGAGAGAGAGAGAGAGAGAGAGAGAGAGAGAGAGAGAGAGTGAGAGAATAATAGATAGACAGATAGATAGATAGAGAGAGAGAGACAGAGAGACTGAGAGACTGGGAGACTGAGAGACAGAGAGACAGAGAGACTGAGAGACAGAGAGACTGAGAGACAGGAGAGTGAGAGAGTGTAAGAGTGAGAGAGTGAGAGTGAGAGAGAGAGAGAGAGAATATATAGGCCTACTTAATTTTCATACACATGAATTTCATAACTGTAAAACCTTGCTATACAAAAATAAACAAATATAAAGTTTTAAAAAATTCAAACACTGGGATTCTTGCAATCAACCGTTTTTTTTATAACGCAATAAAACCATGTTATAAATGACGTAATTATGAAAGCAACAATGATTCATTCACACGTTGCAAATGCATTAATTTCCGATTGGATTTTGCCTCATTATCTGCGACGCAACGACAGTTACATAAAACATAAAAAGGTCATCCATATTATTGACATCTCTGAAAACACGTCATTAGTAGCTCGGTCGATTTTTTTTTTTTCGTGAAATTTAATTTTGTTCACGTAAAATATATTCTACTTTATCCTCAGATTCTGTTATTCAAATTCTCACGAGTTTCTTTTTAATGGATTAGATAGGAAAATATACTCTGAATATCGAATAACTGTTGATTTAAGTACATATTATTTGGGTACAGTTCGGCCTCTCTGTTATATGGATGATATGGAACTGAAAACGATTCTTATTCGCACAATTTACGAACATTTCCTCACTCTTATCAAATGTTTTTCCTCACTTTTATTGTACATCGTATTTTTCTTCTTTTTTCGTTTCTTTTCTTTTCTTTACTTTCGTTTTCTGACTAATCTCTTATACTTTCTCACAGTCCTCGAACATTTTCTCTCTTTCTGCCGTTCTTCTATTTTCTCTCGTTCTCTTTCTCCCCTAGAACATTTTCTCACTTTCTGCCGTTCTTCTTCTATTTTCTCTCGTTCCCTTTCTCTCCTTTCATTCTCCTTTTAACCCTTTCCTTGCCATGTCTTCTTCGGTATTTGATACTTCGTTACGGGAAGCCGTTTCGAATTCCTTGTCCCGCTGGCTCCCGCTGGCTCCCTTTCATTCGCTCTTTCTTTCTCTCTCTCTGTCTGTCTCTTTCTGTCTGTGTCCGTGTCTTTCTGTGTCTGCTTGTTTCATTTTTGTTTTCATTTTTTGACTATGCCTCTTTACACATATATATCATTGTTGTTTGGACTCTGTCTGTGTGTCTGTCTGTTTGTCTTTCTCTGTCTCCTTCTCTCTTGTCCTCTCTCTCGTTTCCTACCTTTCTCTCTCTCTCTCTCTCTCTCTCTCTCTCTCTCTCTCTCTCTCTCTCTCTCTCTCTCTCTCTCTCTCTCTCTCTCTCTCTCTCTCTATCATTACCTACCTCTCCTTCTCCATCTCTACCTCACCTCTTCCTCCATTCATACCTTGCCCTTACCTATCTATCCCCTTAGTCTCTCTCTGCCTTATTCTCTCGCCCGAAGTCTATATAGAGCATCGCGCATTCTCTCGCGCAAAAACACCCTCGCGAACTGAGTTTTCTTCCCGTTTATTTTCTTTCTTTCTATCTTTTTTATTTCAATGTCACCGTAAATTTCACGAGACGACCGCAGCTACCGTAAAAAAAACGGCGCGACTGAACGGAATCTAGGAAGAGTTTTTGAGAGAAAGAGAGGGAGAGGGAGAGGGAGAGGGAGAGGGAGAGGGAGAAGGAGAGAGAGAGAGAGAGAGAGAGAGAGAGAGAGAGAGAGAGAGAGAGAGAGAGAGAGAGAGAGAGAGAGAGAGAGAGAGAGAGAGAGAGAGAGGAGGAGGAGGAGGAGGAGGAGGAGGAGGAGGAGGAGGAGCAGGAGGAGCAGGAGGAGGAAGAGGAAGACCAGCAGCAGCATGAGAAAGAGAAGGAAGAGAAGGAAAAAGAAGAAAAGCAAAAAAAAAAGAAAGAAAAGAGAAAGTAGGAGGAGAAGAAGGAAGGGTAAAAGCTGAAGGGGGAGGAGAGGAGGGAGGGAGAAACAGTATGAATGAGAGAATGGAGGAAGAGAAAACGCGCGTAGAAGAAAAGAAAAGAACAAACGTGAGAAAAGAAGAGAGAAAAGGAGAGATACAGCAAAAAAAAAAATAATAAATAATAATAATGATAAATAATTGAATATAAAAAAAAAATAATAATAATAAAACAATAATAATAATAATAAAATAACCCCCCCAACCCACCAACCGACCAGCAGACGCGAACAGAGACGCAGAAGCTGGCAGGCGAGACAGGACAGCCAGCCAGCCAGAAAGCCAAACAGACAGACGGACAGACGGACACAGCAACCCGACCCGACGCTTAGATAAGCAGCACATCGTTAGCAATGTTCCCTCCGCCGATTTCCAGTCCTTTCGCCCCGACCCTCGCTGAATATCAATGGCCTCTGATCATCGCGCGAGGAATTAAGAAGCTTGACCGCGGGCGACGTCGCGCTGACCGAGACCCGTCGCCTCTGTGGGGGCTTTTGGGACGAGAAGGGGGGGGGGAAGTATGGAGGGGGGGAGGAGGGGGAGAGGGAGAAAGGGAGGATGGGGAGAGGGAGGAAGGGAGGAGGGGAGGTATGGAGGGGGGAGGATGGGGAGAGGGAGGAAGGGAGGAAGGGAGGAGGGGAGGTATGGAGGGGGGGAGGGAGCGGGAGGGGGAGAAGTAGGGGAAAGGAGAGGGATGGAGGGGAAGGAAGGGGAGAGGGAAGGTAGGGAGGAGGGGAGGGGGAGGGAGGAAGAGAGGGATATGGAGAATAAAGCCAGGGAAGAGAGGAAGGACGGAATATAGGGAAGAATAGAGTGATTGAATGAATGAGGGAGGGACAGAAGCATTAAGGGAGGAAAGAAGAGAGGGAGAGAAGAAAAATACAGAATAACGAAGAAAGAAACACAAACCTACAGATAACTCAACCCCCCCGAAAAAAAATGCCCCCCCCTTCCCTCCCTCCCCCCCTCCCCTCCAAACAGCCCATCCCCTGAGCGGGAGCGAGCTACGTGTACCATCTATTAGCTCATTGTGAACGCTGATGATTTAAAAAGTTGAACGTGAGATATGTAGGGCGCGATAATGAATGAGTATTGGCGCCACGTTCATTTTCCTTGTTTTTTTCCGCTTATTTTTGTTTTTGTTTTTTTGTGTGTTGTTTTTTGTTTTTGTTTTTGTTGTTGTTTTTTTGCTTGTTGCGCAAGTACTGCTGTGTTTATCCTCGTGGGCATCTTGGCGTTCGGGAATTAATAGGAGAGAGAGGCTGGTTGGACGCGGGTGATTCGTCAAAGGAATCACTCGCTCGCACGCGCATGAATCATGCATACTGTAAAGGCAGAATATCCATAGTCATACAGCACGCACGCAAATGCAGACTTACGCATGCACATGCAGACTTACACACACACACACATACACACACACACACACACACACACACACACACACACACACACACACACACACACACACACACACACACACACACACACACACACACACACACACACACACATTCATAAAAAAAACTCCTCCCCCTTCCAAACAAACAAGCAAACAAACAAACGCACACAGACGCACTCACTCACGCACTCGACATCAGCATGCACTCCGCTCCCTCGCTCACAATGGCGCAGTTTCGCCCATGTGCTTTTATCAACTTTAGCGCGTCAAGAGGAGCGCGCTCGGCCCACTCGCCTCGCCGCCGCTTTGCAAAACGAGAAACAGCTGACTTATCAAAGGCGCTCGAGATTGAACGTCTTAAGGAGAGGACAATGCTGCGAGAAGCGTCTACGTGTTGCTCTTACACGAGGCATGCAAGAATGCAGCCGGCGCGCTGGCGCTCCCGGGTCGGGCGACCTGTCTGGCGGCGTCTGGAAACCCCGCGTGGAATATTCTCACCATCTGAATTGCGTGTTTTTATCGGGCGCGAAGGGGGGGAGGGGGAAGGAGGGGGCGAGGTAAGGGGCGTGTCCTTGTTTTCCTTGTATCTCCTCCTTCTCCTCCTCCTCCTCCTCGTCCGGCCTCGTTTTCACCCGATGCCGCCCGCAAGACGACGCTCAAATCGCCGACCGCTGCTCTTTCGTACCCCGAGAAAGCGCGGGCATCTCTCTCTTCTCTTCACAGCTCCTTGAAGACGCGAAGGAAAAAGGCGGACATTAATCAAATTGCGCGTGGTGGCATCTTATCATTGGCAAAAACTGCCGCGCGTCACCTGCCCGGGGGAGGGGGGACGGGGGAGGCAAGGAGGAGAGGGGGAGGCAAGGGGAAGAGGGGGGACGGGGGAGGCAAGGAGGAGAGGGGGAGGCAAGGGGAAGAGGGGGGAGGGAGAAAGAGAGGGAGGGAGGAAGGAGAGGTCAGGGGAGGAGGGGGGTGTTCATAGGGGTAAGTGGGAGGCAGAGATGGGGGGGGGGAAGGGAAGAGGGTGAGGGACAAGAAGAAGGGGGAGGTGGAAGACGCAGAAGAGGAAGGAGAGGTAAGGACAAGAGGGAAGGAAGAGGTGAAAAACAGAGTTAAGAGAGAGAAGGGGGGAGAGATAACAATGAAAATGTGGATGAGGGGGGTGTGATCAAGAAAGGCGAAGGGGGAGAGATAAAAACGAATAAGAGACAAGAAAAAGCGAGAAGGGGGGAGGGGAAAAGGGCAAACGGAGAGCGTGAGGGTCAAAGGGAAAGAGTATAAGAACGGGGGAGGTGTGTGTGTGGTGGTGGGGGGGGGGGGGAGAAGGAGCTTGCAACGACGTAGGACAAAGATGCGTGATCGGGGCATTCTGGAGGTCTGGCGTCTCTCTCGCCGTCTCTCTCCGTATTTTCGTGATTATCCTTTATTTATTTCCTTTTTCTTTATCTTTATTTTTTATTTTATTATTATTATTATTATTATTTTTTTTTTTTTTTTTTTTTTTTTTTTTTTTTTTTTTTTTTTTTTTTTACAGAACGTACGCATCCCCGTAAAATTTGACGATGTTAAAATGATCATCCCGTTTCTGCAGAGGTTGTTAAATAGAGCAAGAAAAGGACAACAACAACAACAACAATAAACTGCCCGAATGACCAAAAAATTAAGACGATTACCAAAAGAAGATTACCAAAAGAAAAAAGGAAAAAAAAAATACCCCCCAAAATACAAAAATAAATAAAAAAAAGGTACAAAAAAAAGAAAATAATTATGCAACCGAAAAAAGGAGGAGGAGGAGCATTTTTTTTTAACCAAACACAATAAAAATCCAAAAAAAAAAAAAAAAAAAAAAAAAAAAAAAAAAAAAAAAAAATATATATATATATATATATATATATATATATATATATATATATTTATATATATATATATATATATATATATATATATATATATTATCACGAAACAAAAGACAAACGTCAAAACTGCCGCGAGAAAACCTACCCCGAAGAAGGCGACGCAGCGAACCACTCGCTAACCTCACCTCTTAACGAGCCAGTCGCCTGCCTTTGCCAGGAACGTGGACGTGAACGTGGCACGGAGGGAGGGAGGGAGAGAAGGAGGGAGCGGGAGGAGGAGAGAGGAGGGAAGGGAACGAGAGAGGGAATGAGGGAAGGACGGGAAGGAGGGAGCGAGGGAGGGAGAGAGAGAGAGAGAGAGAGAGAGAGAGAGAGAGAGAGAGAGAGAGAGAGAGAGAGAGAGAGAACAGAGAGAGAGAGAGAGGAGAGAGAAGAGAGAGAAGGAAGAAAGAGAGAGAGAAGAAGAGACGAAGGAGAGAGAGAGAGGGAGAGGGAGAGAGAGGAGAGAGAGAGAGAGAGAGAGAGAAACAGAGAAACAGAGACAGAAGAGAGAGAGAGAGAGAGAGAGAGACAGGGCGGTTCCTGGCTTAGGTCTCAGCCATGACATGCGGGGGAAATTAAGATCTCAACTTTTAAAAAAAAAGAAAAAGAAAAGAAAAAGAAAAGAAAAAATAGAATAAAACCAGTTCAGTATTTCTCCGAGTGTGAAGAGATCCCCTGAATCACACAGTTTCATTTTTTCTTTTCTTTCTCTCTCTCATCCCTCCTTCCTTTCTGTCCTTCTCCTTTAACGTATCCTTCGTTATTTCCTTCTTTTATTCCTTTTCTCCCCTTCTCCCCTTGTCTTTTCTCTCCTGCTTCTTGTTTTTCCTTCTTCTTCAGTTTCCTTTTATTCTCTTCTCCTTCTTCCACTTTCATTTACAAATTTTTCTGAGACACTGATAAAGACAAAGCCTATAATGGCTGATATATATAGTGTTAAATATCAAATTAATATATATAAATATGTAACTTTCAGGCATGATGATAAATTTTGCATGTATGAGTCACACAATATATTAAATTAACATATTCACACATATTTAGGTGTGAAATCCTAGTTTGAAGGCATGCTCAATAAACGATTTGTTTTCTTGCAACTACTTTTGTCAAAAATGAATGGACGAGTGCATAGCTAAGCAGATATACATATATACATGGGTGTATATATGATCAATGAAAATTTAGAGAGACGTATAAATACAAACACACTCACACACTATACCTCCTCCTCTTTCACACACACACACACACACACACACACACACACACACACACACACACACACACACACACACAATAAGTATTCGGAAACGACGTATCTCACAGCTCAAGACGACTCCATCACAGCTGATTTGTCACGGTGTAACCACGAAATGTACAAATTTCTGAAGACTTTCGTGCCAGCCAGGATCAGTCAACGCTGTAGCCACCACGCGTCGCTGACATCTGACTTCACTCTCTCAGTAGAACCACGATTAAATAGGTGTGTAAAAGGATATGTTAAATGTAAGGAAAATGGGCGCACATTTTTTTTTTTAAATACGTGTTTGTTTGTTTATTTTGTTTCGTTCTTTACTTCTATAAGTTACTGGGTACGATAATACCCATTGCAATTCATTTCAGTCCTGTACCTTTCTATTCTTTACAATCCTGAATACTTTCATGTGCAAGTCTTTCTCCTATTACAGTACAAGATTAACTTCACTGTCTCTGTCTCTGTCTCTCTCTCTCTCTCTCTCTCTCTCTCTCTCTCTCTCTCTCTCTCTCTCTCTCTCTCTCTCTCTCTCTCTCTCTCTCTCTCTCTCTCTCTCTCTCTAGTGACCTGCTCTCGTGATCTCTCTCTCGTCTTACATACCAGAAAATCCACATGCTTCCTATCTTCCTATCTTACAGTAATTCCCCTGTCCTCGGCCGACTCCAACAGGTCTACAACCGTGACAATGCGAAAAGACCTTAGAACACGCTAATTCAACCATTATTGCACGCAAGTAATTTTCATTCTCATTCTGATGTCTTCATGTATAAGTATGTCTTGTTTATATTCAAATTGTTTGTTAGAAAATGCTTATTCTGAATCGCGAAGTGTGTAATCACCCTTATTGTCGATATTAGAATGTCTTTACGTTTTATGAATACTCATAATCATATTTTAGTTTTGTAAACACCATTACTATCCTCTCACATGCAACCATATATAAGGTACCCCTTGTTTCTTCTCTACGAATCCATCATGTGACCATATGCATCTGAATTTGTGTTAATTCTTTTTTTTTTTTTTTTTTTCTCCAATGTAAAATGTTTCAAAACCGAAGTTTGTTCATAGTAATTTCTTTCTTTCGACACAGACCGCTCGCCACTGCTGGCAGGACAAGATACCCTGCTCTTCCCTGGGCGCCTCGGCCACGCCTGTCCTCTGGACTTCAGCTACCGTACTCTCGCAGTAATAAAATATAAATCTGCTACGACTTTAACTCAACGCATGAAGAGCCAAACCAGCGGCATCAAAGTGGGGAAAACGAACTCACCACTACATCACATTGGCGGCAGCACAAGTGGGATTCCTTCCTCCCACTACATTACTCTGGTGTTAGACCTGGTGGGAATGCCTTCCTACTTCTCCCTCACTCTCTATCTATCTATCTATCTATCTATCTATCTATCTATCTATCTATCTATCTATCTCTCCTTCTCTTCCTCTTCCTCTCCCTCTCCCCCCTCTGTCCCCCCCACACACACTCACTCTCACTCTCACACTTACACTTACACTTACACTCACACTCACACTCACACTCGCACTCTCTCTCTCTCTCTCTCTCTCTCTCTCTCTCTCTCTCTCTCTCTCTCTCTCTCTCTCTCTCTCTCTCTCTCTCTCTCTCTCTCTCTCTCTCTCACGCGTTTGCAACACGAGCGTATCATCACGTCCGTACTCTAAATCTGATGACAAAAAATTTACTCGCACCGTGACTGATCACCCATCAGGGAACAGTAACTCGAAACACCGAACGAACGAAGCAACGAAGCACTTCCGCTCACCATACCTCACGCCCCCCCCCCCCCCCGCAGCCCCCCCCCCCCAAGTAACAACAGAATTGCAGATCGCGGGACACTGTTGCGCCGCCGGTTACCTTCTTACGCGCGAAGGTTACCCCGGGTGTGTGTGTCTCTCTTCATCAGAAAGTTTGAGAAGAAAAAGCTTTGTACGTATCGCCGCTTATGATAACCTTCGTAGCCATTTCGAGTACGGTAAGACTATATATACTGTTTGTTGTATAGATTCAGTTTGAAGTATATTCGATTTTACTTGATTGTAGTAAGAGCTTTCGCTAAGAATTACAGCTTATATGTTTAAACCGATTTTCAATATTATTCCATATTTTCAGCATATCATGGCTTCTTTTCTTCAGTATCGTCTTCGAATCAGCATTAAAAGACGTTTAAGGTTAGTTCAACAAGTATACCTTTCTTAGATTTTATTAAGGGTCCTTTTAAGTAACACTTTAAGTAACCATTGTAAAGAAAAGAAAAAAAAAACATTCTGTACATTTAGCGCATCTGTTAATATCACTTTCTTATATTTAATTTCTCCTTTAAGTTCCAATTCAGTTTCAGCAGTTCCTTTCACTTTCAACATGACACAGTAATCGAGTGTCTAATTACAAACTGAACCGAGGGCTATGAGCCAATAAAACCCTTGTAATGAAGTTAATTTTTCTTACCAACTTCTCTCTCTCCTTTTTCCAATTTTACGAGACGATGACTTCACTACAATTAACATCCATCATGCGCAAACCACCGAGCCATGATGACGTCAGACTCGGCCACGGTGCATGACGAATTCAATCACCCTGACAAAAGACAGTCAACCATTCCTTGTTCATGCACGATTACGCACTCATCCCTCCCGACGGATGACGAAGAACGAACTCCAACCCAGCTATTAATATCAATTTCTTATAGTTATCACGCACTTTTCATAACTTTTTTTTTCTCGCTCTCTCTCTATCCCTCCTTCCCTCTTCCTCCCTCCCTCCCTCTCCCTTTCCCTCCCCCTCGCCTTCTCTCTCTCTCTCTCTCTCTCTCTCTCTCTCTCTCTCTCTCTCTCTCTCTCTCTCTCTTTACTTCTGAGGTTTCGAGGCTTCAAGTTCCGAGTTTCAAAGAGCGAAGCTTCATTTCGGTCGCCGGGTTCGAGTCACCCTCTGCTCTGTCGTCTCGCCCTCGACGTGTATTAAACCCGACAGCCCAGGAGCGCAGACGGGTGTGGCATCGCTCCGTCAACGCTATCTCCCGTTTGCAACTTCGGCTCTATTTTGTCCCGTTGCAAGAGCATTTGCATGTAAATTGATAGGTGCGAAAGCGATTCTCTTGCAAACCCTACATGGCGTAGAATTGCATTTATATCCATTACAGGCACATGCTCCAAAATAGCATTTTTGACATTTGGATGTATCTGTGTGTGTGTGTGTGAGAGAGAGAGAGAGAGAAAGAGAGAGAGAGAGAGAGAAGAGAGAGAGAGAAAGAAAGAAAGAGAGAGAGAGAGAGAGAGATCGCGCGATTGAGCGAGAGAACGAGAGCCAGAAAAAGAAGAGAAAGAGAGAGAGACAAATTGAAAGACAAACAAAGGCGGAGAGAAGAAAACACGGCAAACTCGTAAATCAAACAGGGAAGACTCACGTAAACAAAAAACACAAGCAACGCCTCAATAAGCCTCTTATCAAAATAATTCCCAAGGTATAACGAGCTGCTTTAGACATGCCAATGCAAATTTGGGAGAGAAAAACAAGCAGCTCGATAAACATTCACATAAACATTCTTCCAAATAGGATCCACGTTGCATATATTTTTTTCTGCATGAAAACAAATGCAATATGCAATAAGTAATGGTCGACTCATATGTACCTTGCTACTGACATAGAATGTGCTAGGACGGAGAGAGGAAAGGCGGGAGAGGGAGGGAGGTAAGGAGAGAGGAGAGGAGGAAGAGAGAGGGAGAGGGGGGGAGGTAATGAGAGAGGATGGGAGGGAGAGGGAGGGAGGTAATGAGAGGGGAGGAGGAAGAGAGAGGGAGAGGGAGGGAGGGAGGTAATGAGAGAGGAGAGGAGGGGAAAGGAGGTAAATAGAGAGGAGAGGAGAGGGAGAGAGGAAAAGGGAGGAGCGTTGGGGGGAGAGAGAGAGAGAGAGAGAGAGAGAGAGAGAGAGAGAGAGAGAGAGAGAGAGAGGAGGGAGGACAAAAAGGCAAGAAACAAAAACAAAAGCCAGATAAGTACATAAATTGACAGGCAAATATGTACGTAAAAAGACAGAGAGACAATCAGAGACAAAATAATTGCCTCTTGAAATGTGTAGAGAAACATTTGTCATAGCACCCCCCCCTGCAACAAATAAACAACAATAACCGCCCAGAAACGGCTATAAAAAAAACTGATTGAGTTAGATCGAGTCCACCACACCACACCACACCACACCCACCCCAAACCAACACACCCCACACACACACACAACCACACCCACAACCCCACCCACCCCACCACCCCCCTCCACACCACTCCTAAAAAAATTTTTAAAAAAATTATATAAAAAAAAAAAAAAAACACCCCCAAAACCTTACCTCCCTGCCCTTCCTGACCCCCCCTCCCTCCCCCTCAACACACCCATAACCGGCCGTTTTTCACACAATAATTTTAAAAATCACAATTATCCGGAAGCAGACACTGATAGATGACACAGCAATCCTCCAGACTGTTTATCTGACCGTAAAGACCGAGAAAAAAAGGGATCCTTTTAAAAAAACACGTTGTTCGTATGTTGAAAGGAAAGGGAAAAGGGGATAGTGTGTGAGGGAGAGAGAGGAGGAGAGAAGTTGGTGTGTTTTGGGTTGGTGTGTGTTTTGTGGTTGTGTGTGTGTGTGTGTGTTGTGGTGTGTGGGGGTTTGTGTGTGGGTGATTTTTAGATTTTTGATTATAGATAGAATTAATAGAAAAGCGATAAAATTTGGGGAACAGAGATAAATAGATACAAAAAGAAGAAAAGAGAGAAGAGAGAAAAATGCAATGCTTTTGTATACGTTGTGCTGTTTCGTTGCAGTAAACGCCCCATTGCGTGTAAGTGGGGTTTGCTTTGGGGCAGGGAAGTGAAAGCTGTTGAGCGGTTGAACTATTGCACCGTTGCTATGATGCATCCAACCCCATCTCCTCCTTCATTCTACCTTCGCTATTACTCCTTCATTCTCCTTCTCTTTCCCTCTTCGTCTCTCTATTTTTCCCCTCTGCATCTCTCTTCCATCCTCTCTTCCTTTCGCTCTTCCTTTTACTCATCCCTTTTCTCCTTCTCCGTTTTTTCTTCTCTCCTTCCTCTCATCCTTTCCCCTCATTCCACCCTCCTTTTTTTTTCTATTCTCCCCCTCCCCCCTTCCTTCCCTCAAACCCCACTTCTCCCCCTTTCCCCCCCCTTCCTCTCCTCCTTTCCCCCCCCTTCCTCTCCTCCTCCCTCCCTTCCTCCCCCTTCCTCTCCTCCTCCCTCCCCCCCTTCCTCCCTCCCCCTTCCTCTCCTCCTCCCCCCTTCCTCTCCTCCTCCCTCCCCCCCCTCTCCTCCCCCCCCCCCTCCCTCTCCTCCTCCCTCCCCCTTCCTCTCTTCCTCCCTCCCCCTTTCCCCTCCTCCCCCTCCCCCCCCCTCTCCTCCTCCCTCCCCCTTTTCCCCTCTTCCTCCCCCCCCCCTCCCTCCTCCCCCCCCTCCCTCCCTCTCCTCCCCCCTCCCCCTTCCTCTCCTCCCCCTCCCCCTTTCCCTCCCCTCCCCCCCCCTTCCCTCCTCCTCCCTCCCCTTCCTCTCCTCCTCCCTCCCCCTTTCCCGCTCCTCCCCCCTCCCCCCCCTTCCTCCCCTTCCCCTCTTCCTCCCTCCCCCCTCCCTTCCTCCCCCTTCCTCTCCTCCTCCCTCCCCCTCCCTCTCCTCCTCCCTCCCCCTTCCTCTCCTCCTCCCTCCCCCCTCCCTCTCCTCCTCCCTCCCTTCCCCTCCTCCTCCTCCCCCTTCCTCTCCGTCAAATAAAAACAATACAACGGGAACGTCCAGAACGGAACAGAGGAACGGAGTGGATGAACGCGCGAGGCAACGGAACGAAAAGCGGATCGGCGAATGGAAAGCTTTTGTGCGTTCGTTGATTCGTCAAGTCGAAATGGCAGAAAAAAAGGTATAATGAAAAAATATATATATGGAGAATCGTCAACGGGAGAAAAATCCGCTTTCTTTTTTTAAAAATATAACGGAAGAGAAGAGAAGAGAGGGGAGAGGGGGGAAAAGAGAGAGGGGGGGAGGGAGAAAGAGAGAGGAAGAAAAAAGAGAGAGAAGAGAAGGGGAGAGAAGAGAAGAGAAGAGAGAAGAGGAGAGGAGAGAAGAACAGACAGACAGACCAACAGAGAGAGCAAGAGAGAGAAAGAAGAATAGATAAAAATAAAAAAAAAAAAAAAAAAAAACACAAAGAGAGATCAACAACCACACAGAAAAAAAAAACGAAAAAGAATATCAAGAATATCGAGAGTGAATCGAATCATCACCCCCCCCCTTTCCCCCCCTCCCCCCCTCCCACTTTCCTCCCCACAGCGAAGACGCCGCTTAAGGAGCCTGGCCAGACCATCAATCAAGCGCTCAAGACGATGATCACTTAAGAGGTCGACACCCGCAGTAACGAGAGATGAGTAACGAGCATAGGCCGATTAGGGGGGT
>NC_051422.1:1636055-1661055 GCF_015228065.2 Penaeus monodon | reverse complement strand
CCTTTGGGAGTTTCGAAGGCTTTTGAAAGGCGAGTCGAGGTACGGATACAGCTGTAAAATCGCTTGTGAAATTCTCGCTCGACGCCATTTGGTTCCGAGAAATATAGAGTTAATATATATGACCACTTTGGTTACTCGTAAGTACCCTTTCTCAATAATACCACTTCACAAAATACGATGTTGCTTCCCCCTCCTCCTCTTCCTCCTTCTCCTTCTTCTTTTCCTTCTTCTCCTCTTTCTAACTCCTCCTCCTCCTCATTTTCCGTCTCCTTCTCCTTCTCTTTTTACTGACCGGCTTGTTTCTTCTTCCTTTCTTATTACTTCACCTCCTCCTCTACCTCAACCTCCATTTCCACCTCCTCTTCCACCTTCCACCTTCACCTCCCACCTCCACCTCCTCCTCCTCCTCCACCTCCTCCTCCACCTCCCACCTCCACCTCCACCTCTCACCTCCCACCTCCACCTCCACCTCCACCTCCACCTCCCACCTCCACCTTCCACCTCCACCTCCCACCTCCACCTCCCACCTCCACCTTCCACCTCCTCCACATCCACCTCCCACCTCCACCTCCTCCTCCATCGCCCTAGTTCTCAGCAAGCTGATTATGTCAGAGCGTTTGTGGTGGTGTGGTTGGTGTGGCGAGGCAGCCCGTCTACCACACCTCATCGTGGGAACTTGTATCTGATCAGCGCCTTCGCTCGCCTGCGTGTGTGTGTGTGTGTGTGTGTGTGTGTGTGTATGTGTGTGTGTGTGTGTGTGTGTGTGTGTGTGTGTGTGTGTGTGTGTGTGTGTGTGTGTGTGTGTGTGTGTGTGTGTGTGTGTGTGTGTGTGTGTGTGTGTGTGTGTGTGGAATGAGTGAGGGTGGGTGGGAGGATGACAGAGAGGGAGGGAGGGAGGGAGGGAGGGAGGGAGTGGATAAGTGAGTGAGTGAGTGAGTGAGTGTGCGAGTGAGCGAGTGAGCGAGTGAGTGAGTGGATAAGTGAGTGAGTGAGTGAGTGAGTGAGTGTTCATGTGCGCGTGTATGAGTATGTGCTTGTCCATGTGCACGTGCATGTATAAATCTATTTTACATTCTAACTAGTCTCCTAATTCTGTATAGCGCGTGCATTGCGATAAAAAACTCTGAAATCTTTTGTGCGTTTGAGATAACACATACTGCGCTTGGCACTATGTTCTATGCAATATATAAAAAAATAGTTTGCAAAGCTCAGAGTTGAAAAAAAAAAAAAATATTTACGCGTGAGAACAGAAAAGTTAGCAATGGACGTATGCTCTTGTACACACAGGTATCTGTAAATAAATGTGATCTTGCGTGGTTATACCTTCAGACGTTAAAAATATGTGAATGCATGTCAATGGTGTGTGTACCTTCACCTGTTGCAATTATGGTTCAATGGACTCCCCATGCTCACCTACCCCCTCCCCCCCCCCGCCCCCTGAATATCCAGCAGCAGATCAACAAAGATCAAATATCTCAGAGCCGCGCAGCATCCTCGGCGCCTTCGTGGTCTAGGCCGCGCCCCTTCGCCGCCGAGATGACGCTCTCGTTAGTCGACTTAAGGTGAGAATGCCTGCCATCCTCTCTCTCTCTCTCTCTCTCTCTCTCTCTCTCTCTCTCTCTCTCTCTCTCTCTCTCTCTCTCTCTCTCTCTCTCCCTCTGTCTGTCTGTCTGTCTGTCTGTCTGTCTCTCTCTCTCCCTCTGTCTGTCTGTCTGTCTTCTCTCTCTCTCCTCTCTCCTCTGTCTGTCTGTCTGTCTCCTCTCTCTCTCTCTCTCGCTCTCTCTCTCTCTCTCTCTCTCTTCTCCTTCTCTCTCTTCTCTCTCTCTCTCTCTCTCTTTCTCTCTCTCTCCTCCTCTTTCTCTCTCTCTTTTCTCTCTCTCTCTCTCTCTCTCTCTTTCGTCTCTCTCTCTCTCTCTCTCTCTTCTGTCTGCCCCCCCTCTCTCTCTCTCTCTCTCCTCTCTCTCTCTCTCTCTCTCTCTCCTCTCTCTCCTCTCTCTGTCTGTCTGTCTGTCTGTCTGTTCCCCCCCCTCTCTCTCTCTCTCTCTGTTTTCCTGCTGTTCCCTTCGTTCTTCTCCAACTCTTTCCTTATTCTCATTCTAAACCAGTTCTCTCCGTCCCCCTTCTCCCCTCTTCCTGACTCTCTGCCCTCATGCTCCTTTACTTTGCTTTTCCCTCTTCATGCGCCTCTTCTCCCCCTCCCTTTTTCCTTTTACTCTATCTCCTCTTTTCGCAAGTCCAATCTACACCCTCTCACCGATTGCTCTCTCATTTCTTCCTCTTCCTCTCTTCATACCTTCTTTTTTTCCCTTGCCACTTCCTTCCTTTCTTCCTCCCCATCTCCCCCCTTTTGGTCCTACTTCCTCTTCTCGCTTGTTCCTCTCTCCTTCACCATCTCCCCTTTTCTTTTTACTTACCCATTTCCATTTTTCCTCTTCCTTTTTCCCCCCATCTCCCCTTTCGCTCCTATCCCCGCATCTCCCTTTCCCTTCGATCCTCCTTCCTTCTCCTTCTCTATCCCCCCCTCCCCCCTTTTCCTCTCGTGCTTGGTTGCACACACATCCTCCCCCCCTCCCAACACCCCCCACCCCTCAACCCGACAGTGTACCGAGACTGGCAATAGATCACCCAAATTCCCGAAGGAGTGGGACGTATTCGTTACACCTGCGTCGTTAGCACCTTGGGGGGGGGGGGGGGGGGGGGGCTCTCAGGACGTCTTTAGCGCCTCGCCTTTGTCTTATATCGGTGGGTGGGAGAGGGGAGGGGAGGAGAAAAGAGGGGAGGGGTGGGGTGGAGAGGAGAGGGGGAAGGGGAGGGGAGGGGAGGGGACGGAGGAGTGGAGAGGAGAGGGAAGGAGAGGGAGGGGAAGGGAGGAGTGGCCGAGGGGAGGGGAGGGGAGCAGAGGAGAGGAGAGGAGAAGGGAGGGGTGCAGGGGAGAAGAGGAGAGAAGAGGAGAGGAGAGGGGAGAGGTGCAAGAGAGGGCGAGGAGAGGGGAGGGGAGGGACGAGAGGGAGAAAATGGAAGGGGGAGGGGATGAAGGGGGAGGGCCGTCCTTCAAAGATGTGGGTTTCCTAGCTTGGCGGAGAGGCTTAAGGCGTGCTTCATGTAGGGTATGGGATGGGAAGAGAGGGGAAAAAATAGGAAGGGAGGGGGAAGAGGGTGAGGGGAGGGAAGGAGAGGGAAGTGGATGAGATGAGATGGCTTGGGAGTGGTGAGAGGGGGGAAGTAGGGGAGGGGAGGAGAGACGAGGCAAACGAAGGGGACGAAGAGGGATAGCATGGGAGGAAAGGACAGTAAAGAAAAAAAGGAGATGGGAGAAAAAATGACAAAAAAAACGAGAACAAGAAATGAGTATATAAGAAAGATAAGAATTCGAAAAGAAAAGCAAAGGAAAGGAGAGGAGAGGAGAGGAGAGGAGAGGAGAGGAGAGGAGAGGAGAGGAGAGAGCGGAGGGTACCCTGGGTCTGCTACTCTGGCCCTGGTATGTTAATGTGGTTCTTCCAAGGTGGCGACTTGACTGATGGGGAGCACTTCATAAAGCTGCGTTGGAATCCGTGAAATTGTCTCTCTGTCCCCAGATATTTTTTCTCTTGTTCTTCCCTGGCACGGTGTTTATATTATTATTTCTTGTTTTCTCGCTCTTTGCGGTCGATCTTTCCGGTTTAATTAATTTGTACCCTGTCGCGGTTAGTTCAGAATGTTATAAGTGAAAGGTACACTCGGAAATAAAGTTTCTGTGCCTCATGCATAGATCTTGCATCTCACACTCTTACTTCAAATTCACAAGGCCTCTGTAACTGCTTTTTCTTTCTTTCTTTCTTTCTTTCTTTCTTTCTTTCTTTTTTTCTTTCTCCCTCTCTCCCTCTTTCTCTCTCTCTTTTTCTTTCTTACTTTTAAACCAATAAACTTTAACATACACTACACTGTATCGATGTCCTTCCCGCACAATAGTATGTTCTCCATGAACTTTCCTTATATCAGTAAGCCGTAATATAACCTTGTCAAAACATTTTTATTGTACATTTTTTTTTCTTATCAGATGTCCTTTGATTTCATCACATCACGAATTTCGTCTTACATTTTACAGCAGTCTTTAACTTTGCCGAAAGTTATTTTCTCCGCGTGACGCCATGGTTCGTTTAATCCCGTAAATGATGATTTCAAATGAACTATCCTTATTTTTACCAAAAAGCATACATAAAGCTCATGTGTTCTAATACTGTGCCTCTTCACTGCATTTCACAAACATTTCTAAGCATTACGAACTCATTTTGTCTTTCACTGTCTCGCTAAAGGCCTCATAATCTCTTTTTTTTTTTCTTGTAACCTTCTTGTGTAAGGCCAAAACCTTTCCTCGGAAGGTTTCATGGCGCATATTTTGCTTATATTTATTGTCCTCGCACCTTTACACACAGCCAAAAAGCCTACACATTAGCACGTGCATATGTATCTTAAAGTTCCAGCCATTATTATATGCACTTATTTGATAATAGAGTTGTTCTTCACGAGTAACATGGGCCTATTTGCACATAACCCCGCTCTAGTAACTAATAAGGCCTTTTACTACACTTCGAGCACAATTACGGCTCGTAAAATATTAAAAATCAACAAAAATGTTTACACTTACTCCACACTTGATGCCCAGGAGCTTCTGCCATTCTCGCTTTCACGATGCACCGGCATTCCCATCCTCGACATGCAATTGCAGCCTCCCTCCAGTCATCTGTGCAATTTAGAGTCTACTTACCTTCATTAAAAATGGACATCTCATCCCCTTCCCACCATCACAGGGAGGAACCTGCATCACTTTCAGCGCAGAGATATGCCTTCGTTTTCCATTGACGCTCCTCTTTCATCTTCTCCTTTTTGTGCTCCTCCTCTTCCTCTTCTTTTTCTACTTCCTCTTCCTCTTCCTCTTCCTTTTCTTCTTTCTGTTCTTCTTCTTCTTCTTTTTCTTTTTCTTCTTCCTCTTCTTCTTCTTCTTCTTCTTCTTCTTCTTCTTCTTCTTCTTCTTCTTCTTCTTCTTCTTCTTCTTCTTCTTCTTCTTCCTCCTCCTCCTCCTCCTCCTCCTCCTCCTCCTCCTCCATCTCCTCCTCCACCTCCTCCTCCACCTGCTCCTCCACCTGCTCCTCCACCTGCTCCTCCACCTGCTTCTCCACCTCCTCCTCCACCTCCACCTCCACCTCCACCTCCACCTCCACCTCCACCTCCACCTCCACCTCCACCTCCTCCTCCTCCTCCTCCTGGGGCGAAATTCATACCCGTCTCGCTACATGCAACATAATACTGTACGCGCTGAGCTGTTGAGCCTACAGAATGCACTAGAGTGATGAATCTGACGAAGCCGACTTCGCTACTGCTGTTCGGGATCCTGCGTTGTCCCTTCGCTTCTGCAGATCAGCTTTGAGAGAACACGAGCATAAAAATGTTCTGAGGCTACGCGGGCTAATGGCCAAACCGTGCTAGGGATCGTACGTGTAAACATTCATTAAAAAAAAAGCTTGTTTACAGTCACTTTACTCCAACCTTGTCTCTCGTTTCGACATTCTCAATGAATCGCCTGCGTCAGAATGTAAAATGAAGTAAAAGAGAGAAATAAAAGGTTACGTTTTCGTGACATATTGCCTATACCAGTTCCTCCCCCCCCCAAAAAAAAAAAAAACATATATACCAGTTCCCTCTAAAAATATGAAATACAATCGAGCCACTCCCTTAAAAAAAGAAACAAACATACAAAAAACAATACCCACCATTACCAGTCACAAAAAAATAATAATAATAATAAAAAAAAATATATATATATACTCATGACAGGAGGGACCCCCCCCCCCCAAAGAGTTCCCCAAACGAAGCAAGGGAAGAAATGAAGCCAATGAACGCATAAGAACCGGTCATTAGCTCGGCTGGCGGTGACACTGGCGAACACACGGCGCCCAGACGATGTACAGGGGGATCGGGTCAGGCTACGGCTAAGCCGCATAGTAGTGGCGGTGACGATCGCGCGATTAGGGAGGCAGGTCGTCGGTCGAGGTGGCCAGTGGCTGTTGGAGGGGAGGGGAGGGTCTCTCTCTCTCTCTCTCTCTCTCTCTCTCTCTCTCTCTCTCTCTCTCTCTCTCTCTCTCTCTCTCTCTCTCTCTCTCTCCTCTCTCTCTCTCTCTCTCTCTCTCTCTCTCTCTCTCTCTCTCTCTCTCCCTCTCTCCCTCTCTCCCTCTCTCTCTCTCTCTCTCCCTCTCTCTCTCTCTCTCCCTTTCTCTCTCTCTCTCCACATACCCATGATTTACCAGCAAGATGCCACCAGCCATCACGCCCTCACCCCGCCCACATCCGCCCATCCTTGCGGCCCATCCTGGCCAGCATCTAAATATCATCTTGAGGTTTCCTCTCCCTTCCCTTCACGAAGAGGGGAAAAAACGCGACGAAAACACAACAAAACACTATCTGCGCCGCCGTCCTTTCTCATAAATCAAGATCACTTATCGACGCCCGAGCTTATCACAACAGAATAAAGCACAAGTTGCTAATACTCTCGTAATGTATTCCGATCCTCCTCACTCCCTCCCTCCCCTTCCCTCCCGCCCTCCCTCCTTCCCTCTTCCCTCCCTCCATCCCTCCCATCTCCCTCCCATCTCCCTCCCCTTCCCTCCCTCCCTCTCATACCCCCTCCCCTTCCTCCCCCACGTCGCTGCTGTGCCTCGTCCGTCGCGACTATAAACATGCCCTGGTGCTCGGCGATGTTATCTCGGAGTGGACACGAGGCGCAAAGTATGGTGCGTGTGCTTGGGAGAGAGGAAGAGAGGGAGAAAGAAGGAGGAAGAGAGAGAGAGAGAGAGAGAGAGAGAGAGAGAGAGAGAGAGAGAGAGAGAGAGAGAGAGAGAGAGAGAGAGAGAGAGAGAGAGAGAGAGAGAGAGAGAGAGAGAGAGAGAGAGAGAGAGAGAGAGAGAGAGAGAGAGCGTATAATGGAGAAAACCGGAAAGAAACACAAAAATAAAATAGTAAATAAATAAATGTGTGTGTGGGGGTGGTTGTCTGTTTATATAAATAAATAAATAAATAAATAAATAAATAAATAAATAAATATATATGTATATATATATATATATATATATATATATATATATATATATATATATATATATATATATATATAT
Organism: Penaeus monodon; assembly: GCF_015228065.2. NCBI lineage: Eukaryota > Metazoa > Arthropoda > Malacostraca > Decapoda > Penaeidae > Penaeus > Penaeus monodon. The sequence goes on along the minus strand of NC_051422.1, from coordinate 1,653,910 downwards.
ATATATACAAAACCGAACCTGCGACTTCCTCAAATCCCCCTCGCTCTTAGATGGAGGCAAATCCTACGAGTCCTCCCAACGCAAACAAGACCAGAAGGCCCTCACTCTCACAGCAGCAGACTTTTAACCCTTTCAGTACTCACCTCCAGAAATGTGCCTCGAAGCCCGGACACGCCTCCTGGCACTTGTTGCAACGGCGATGGGCTACGTCTTCCATGGCACTCGCTTGGTCCAGCTGCCGGGGGAAAGGTGCAGATTAGTTGATAGGGTTTCTCATTGTTGTTGTGTGTTTTTTTCTGTTTTTTGTTTTGTTTTTCTTTGGGGGTACCTATGGGCATTGCGTGGGTAGGAAGGGCGACTAGTTTTCATATGACAATGTTTTTTTTTTTTTTTTTTGACAACTGTTATTTTTCTCTAAATAATCTTTTTTTGACAAGTATTTTTTCTCTCTAATGGCATTTCTTTTTTTTCTCTTTATATTATTTATATTATATTTATATTATATTATATTATATTATATTATATTATATTATATTATATCATATTATATTATATTTATATTACATTTTTTTTATTATATTTATATCATATTAATTTTTTTTTCTCTTTAGGCTTTTTTGCAGCAATCGCGTAGACGCCGACTTTCAATTTGCATATTTCCCTTAACCCTTTGATTTCTCGCCTCTAAAAACGCGCATAAACGTGAAATATGTCCCGAATGGCAGCAGATTTACCTTGTTTCTGGAAACGTGGCTTCAGTAAAAATGTTTGGGAAATTAGATTGCAATGTAGGCCTGCAAAAATTGAATCGAGTCGTTTATTTCCTGAGCGCTGAACGTGAAAAAAACAACAACAACGTGAGATATTGAGCCATGCACAGTCATAGAGATGCAACTGCCTAGCAACACATCGCGTCATTACACGTGTGATGCAAGTGAATAAAACAATATGTCAATTTGTTGCTCGAAAAAAAACACCAATTACTTGCGATATCATATTACTAAAGCAAAAACAACAGTAAATATCTCCCAACATGCGCTTATAAAAGAAAGAAAAGAAAAGAAAAAAAAAGAAAAGAAAAAAAAAAAAAAAAAAAAAAAAAAAAAAAAAAAAATATATATATATATATATATATATATATATATATATATATATATATATATATATATATATATATATATATATATATATATATATATATATATATACATATAACACCAATAAAGATAGTGAATAAAAAAATCGAAAAAACACCAATAAAGATTTTAAAAAATAATAATAATCAATAGTTGCTTTGGCCTTTGTCTCTCTCCCTCGACTCTCGACTGAGCAATAGTTATCACACTCGATCAACATGCTAATCCCACACAAGGAGTTACAGCTGTCAGTTCCTCCACTCCCTTCGTTCTCTCCGTCTACTCTTCACCCTATTTTTTATCAGCGTTTCCCTCTTTCCACCCCTTTCCTTAAATTCCGATCTCCCACCTTCCTTAAATCTTTTCCACTTGATCTATATTGTTTATCGACTTCCATCACCTCCCTACCCTTCGCTCAAGTATTTACATTTTCTCAATCAATCAGTTTACACAAGCCTGAGCAACTATGGGTACGGTCTATAAGCCTACAAACTTTTTTTTTCTCCTCTCCCTTCCCCTCCCTCTCTTTTATTTATTTTTTTCTTTTCCTTTTTTTGTTGGTGGTTAACCACACCGCTTTACCGCGAGTGTAATGGCTGTTTAGCTGTGGTTTGGCGACGATTAAAACTACGAGTGTTCCTTTTGTACTAATGGTCTCGACGTAAGCAAGTTAGTCTCGTCGCTTTCCGCATCACTTTACGAAGGAATAACTCACTATAAATATGAATAGATAAATAAGGAATTACAGTAATAACTATTAACATAATAATGGATGATAAATAAAACACCATTAGTAAATAATACACGTGGCAGATAAATAACAATAAAAATACATAAATAAGAAATAGAAGATGAATAAATAAGAGATAGATAATAAAGAATGAATGAATGGATATATACGTACATACATAAAGACACAGACGGATGAATAAGTAGATTAATAAATTGATAAAATGAAAGAAATGTCACATAATAAAGAGAAATTTCCTTCACGTTTACACCTTTACAACTTTAATGACTAAAAGGTAACAAAAGCGCAATAAAAAAAGATGACAAAAGATAATGATAATAAAAGGTTAATTAAAAGGCACAGTATGATCACTGGTTTGAAATTGAATTTGCAGAATTTCGAGTCTATATGCGACTTCCTCTTGCGATATCATAATCAAAATATAAAATATATATTTAAGTGCATATCCCATTTCTATTTAATATATATATATATATATATATATATATATATATATATATATATATATATATATACATATATATATATATATATATATATATATATATATATATATATATATATATATATATACACAAAATCTTATAATCTACGAATTATTATTGTGATATTACACAGGATGTTATCAAGTAGTATTTTTATATTATCATTACTTTGACGAATAAGAAAAAAAAGTCAAATTATTGACTGATTGATTCTGATAATAATTACCATTCTGCGTGATGAATGAGAGAAAAAAAATAACTATTTACATTATTTTTATGAAGTCATCAGACTGAAAAACGAAATTCACCCGCAATATTTCCTTTTCATTACCCAGCCATAATTACCAAATATTTATAGCGTCCTCCAGGGAACAATTTTCAGCAAAATCCTCATTATCTCCGCCAAAATCAGCCGCAAAAAGAACGGCTTCGGCCGTGCACACATCGAGGGAACGTGACGTTGTTTTACTAATGGAGAGGCCGTAGGGAGAACAATTTTCTATTTTTTCTATATATATTTTGTGTTCTTGTGTGTGTGTGTGTGTGTGTGTGTGTGTGTGTGTGTGTGTGTGTGTGTGTGTGTGTGTGTGTGTGTGTGTGTGTGTGTGTGTGTGTGTGTGTGTGATAATAATATATATATATATATATATATATATATATATATATATATATATATATATATGTAATATATATATAATATATATATAATATATATATATATATATATAATATATATATATATATAATATATATATATATATATATATAATATATATATATATATATATATATATATATATATATATATATATATATATATATATATATATATATATATATATATATATATATATATATATATCATATACATATAAATCATTATGTATTTTGATTTATATTGTGTTCTTATAGATTTATAATATATACTATATTATGTATAATGATTTATATTATTTGTTAATATATTCATAATCTACACATGTTATGCAAAATTATTCATATTCTGTGTTCTTATACATTTATAATCAACACATCATGTACAATGGGCATGTATTATATGTATACATACGATAGACACAATTACCATACCACATATCAATAGCAGATAGATATGCATATATATAACAATATATATTCTTTCCTTGCATGCAATATATAACTTTCCTGATCAGGATTTTAGATAAAATTGATTAAATTGATTGCGGTTTTCTTTCCAACTTTGTTCTAAAGCGTTGTTAATTACGTTGAAAATTAATTTCATGTTTGTTTGTTTGTTTATCATGTTTAACGACAAATAAGAACATTAGGCAACTATTTACGTACATATGTTTATTTAAATGTTTGTCTGTTACTCAGCACTTATTATTTATTCACAGCCACAGATTCACAGTTCACAGTACTAATACGTAATACACATTTCATAATAATAATAATAGTGATGAAATATAATAATAATAATGATAATAATAATAATAAATAATAATAATAATAATAATAATAATAATAATAATAATAATGATAATAATAATAATAATAATAATAATAATATCAACAATAACAATAATAACAATAATAATAATAATAATATAATAATAATAATAATTACTATTATTATAATTAATGACTATTATCATAACCATTATTATTATTATTATAACAATAACAAAGAAGAAGGCAGCAACCCCTCTCCCCCATCACTCCTCCCCTCCCCTCCCTCCTATCCAACCTCCCTCCCCTCCCCTCCACTTCCCCTTCCTTTCTGCCCGTCTCTCCATACATCTATTCCCTACCTTTCCTTTCCCCGTTCCTCCCTTTTGCCTCCCTTCCCACCTCCTACCCATACCCTATACGAACACGTCGTGAGAAGGAAAAAAAATGTATGGAAGTAACAGTAATACGTGGAGAAACACCCCCTCCCCCCCTCCCTTCTAAAAAATAATAATAATAATAATAATAATAATAATAATAATAAGATAGAAAAAATATATAATAATAATAATGGAAAAAAAGTAAATAAAGGTGAGAAGGTATAGATTTTTTTTTTTTTTTTTTTTTTTTTTTTTTTTTAGCGTAGATGTCGTGTCGCTTTCGTCGGCGGTGGCGGGGTCCGTCGGTTCCGCCTTTTTGTGTCTGTCATTTTGTCTGTCTGTCTGTCTGTCTGTCTGTCTGTCTGTCTGTCTGTCTGTCTGTCTGTCTGTCTGTCTGTCTGTCTGTCTGTCTGCCTGTCTGTCTCTCTGTCTGCCTGCCTGCCTGCGTACGTGCCTGCCTGCCTGCCTGTCTTTCTGTCTGTCTCTGTCTCTCTCTCTCTATTCCTGCGTGATTTGCATGTTCCCAAATCGTAAATCGCTTATTGCGCTCTCTGCCAAACATTTCTCTTCCTGATTGACAGTAAACATTTTCTTTCACTGGATAGAAACACGGGAGTAAATTGAATTCTGAATAATTCGGATTTATCCCTTAATAACAGTGTGATATTTCAATGCATCTGAGAGCTGAAATGATAAATCTCCGCCGGTCGAACGAGAGAGAAATTAGATTTTTTTTTTCTTTTTGTTTACGTGTTCTATTTGATGTATTACAGATTGTTTGCCGTGAATCTGAAATTTCACTTAGGGATATATATATATATATATATATATATATATATATATATATATATATATATATATATATATATATATATATATATATATTATTACATGGCTGCCCATCGACCATCGACCTGTGTACGACCGTCAACTAATTGCATGACCTCTGCATGACCTGACGCTGCTTTACTCCGACTGCGACGGACTAACAGGACTCGGAATACGTGGACGAGACATGGGGGTTTGTTCGGGTTCGGGTTTCGGTCTGGTCGACTCAGAATGGGTCGTATGGGGAGTAAGGGCGAGGGAGGAAGAGAACGACCTTGGACGGACTTGTGGAAGGAGGTGACTATGGCTGGTCGGTGGTCGGCGGAGCCGGGTTGTGGTTACGATAATTTACATTTTATATTTGTAAGTTGACCTTATTGTCATCCTGTATTGCAGTATAGGTTTATTTGAATGTAAAAGTTCTTTCTGTTGTGTAATATTAATATATGTTTGCGGATGAGGTGATTTTCGTACAGTTTTGTTATCCGGTGATTGATATAAATACAAATTAATTATAAATTGGCTTTATACTCCCTACCTTTGCATACTTACAGTATATTACTTTAAGACTGGCAGTACTATAAAAAGGGAAGCTAAAAGGAAATATAATATCTAATAGAGATGATTGTAACACGGAAGATATACAAGCAGAGCATTTTGTTGAGTGATTGTTAATTAGTAAATGTAACAAGGCTAGAACAGAAGAGCTCGCATATGAATTAATTATTTGACTCTTAATGAATAACAGAGCTAATATATAACAAGTACGAGTATATGTAATTAACAATAATTAAGAAGTGATCACGGCAGCAGTAACACACAAGAATATATGCGCATGCGAGCGGAATGTGGACATAGAATTAAAAGAAACACAAGGATATTTATAAATTATTACGCTTGACACCAAAATATATTAACTTAGATTGGGTTCTGTTATGCGCCCGGTTCTGTAACAACCGGTGTCATTGTTAATGAACGAAAGCTACGTAACAAAATTGGGGGCCTGACCGGGATATCCTTTGTTTCTTTGTGATTATAAGTATACTGTTTAATGTAAATTGCTGAAATATATTTATCACTGTAACAGTGGGAGTAATACTTTCGAGATGCCTTTTGATGTTGAACAATTCCTCGAGTCCCCTACAGCGGAGGCTTTGATGGATTTGAGAAAGACGGATTTGCTGAAAGTTGCTGAAAAGATTGAATTTACTGTAAGGAGGGGTTCGTTTAAATTTCAGATAAGGAATGAGTTGATTAAGTATATGGTAGATGATGGATTGTTAGATGCCAGTGCACTTGAATACGTAGAAAATGACAGCGATATGGTTAGGATAAAGGAACTTGAACTACAAAATGAATATCGCATGCGTGAACTAGATGTACAGAGAGAAATTAAATTAAAGGAGTTAGAGCTCAGAGGGGCATCACCCACTGCTGTGCCATTTAACATATCTGCTAACGCAAAATTAGTTCCCCCATTCCAAGAGAATGCGGTAGATAATTATTTTCGATACTTTGAGAAAATAGCAATTAGTTCTAACTGGCCTAAGGAACAATGGACGGTGCTGCTTCAATCTGTCCTTACTGGTAAGGCTCAAGAAATTTACATGTCAATGTCAGTAACGGATTCTCGTGACTATGATAAAGTGAAGATGGCTGTGTCAAAAGGATACGAATTGGTGCCGGAAGCATATCGCCTAAAGTTCCGTAATCTGCGGAAAAGGGACAATCAGAGTTTTTTGGATTTTGCTAGAGAGAAAGATGGATTGCTTGCTCGTTGGTGTGAAAGTGATAATGTGGATAATGATTATGATAAGCTATATCAACTGATTCTTGTAGAAGAATTTAAGAAATGTCTACCTGACCGCATTAAGGTGTATTTAAATGAAAACAGGGTAAAGGTGTTAGATGAAGCTGCCAGGATGGCAGAAGAGTATGCTTTGATCCACAGAAATGTTGAGGGTCCTAAGACTATTGTAAAACCACAACCCACTTCCCCGACAGGTAAGAATGAATTTAGAGGTGATAAAAGAGAGACCGCCAGTCCTGGTCATATCTCCAGTAATGATAGAAAGAAATCAGTTCGTTGCTTTAATTGTAAGTTGCTGGGTCATAGTGTCAGCAATTGCTGGTTCTTGAAAGATAAGAAGTCCAAGGACGTTCCCGTAGCTCTTGCCAGCACAAGATTTAAGGATGTAAAAAGTCCAGTAGATGTCAATTTGCTTCCTGATACAGATAGATTTAGAGATGTAAGGGATGAATTCAAGCCGTTTTGCTCAGAAGGAAGTGTATCCCTGGTTGGTGATGAAAGTGGTGAGAAGCCTATTGTAATATTAAGAGATACAGCGGCGTCGCAGTCACTGCTCTTGGAAGGTGTATTGCCACTAGCGGGGAAGACTTCGGACGCTAATGTCGTCATAGCCGGTGTTGAGTGCGGGCATCTGATTGCTCCGTTGTATAAGGTTCATCTCAAATCTCATTTCTTTGATAAAGATGTAGCTGTGGGAGTAGTGCCTAAATTACCCATAGGAGGTGTATCATTTATATTGGCAAATGACTTGGCAGGAGAGAAGGTATTTGCTAAACCCCAAACTAATGTAGCAATTCTAAGTACTCCAGACCTAAACGACTGTGAACAGCTTGCAGAAGATGACATGGGCGTGTTTCCTGCTTGTGCAGTCACGAGAGCCATGCGGGAGGCTGGACGTGTCGGGAACGACTCTCCCACGGCAGCTCGTGCGAGTCGGTGCATGTTTGTTAAAGGCAAGGTATGTGGTAATGGAAATAACGTGAGAGGTGACGATAGAACTTCATCGTGTAACCACGAGACTGATGCTGGTGATGACAAGCTAAGTGGCTTCCCCGTTGATAAAGGGAGGCTTTTCCCCGAAAGGGTTGATCAGAACTGTGTAAGATTGCTGAATTAGCTGGGTCAGAAAATGATGTGTCAGATATACCTGTGGGTTACTATAAGAAGGGTGGCGTCTTGATGAGAAAGTGGAGGCCTCGTCACGTGGCTGCGGGAGACGAATGGCACGTGATACACCAGGTCGTTGTCCCAAAACCTTACAGGTCACAGATCCTTAGCCTTGCTCATGATTCACCATTGTCAGGTCATATGGGTATTAACAAAACATGTAGAAAAATAATGAACCATTTCTATTGGCCGGGGTTACGTAGAGATGTTGTAAATTATTGTAAATCATGTCATCAGTGTCAGGTCGTGGGAAAGCCTAACCAGAAGATCCCTGCAGCGCCCTTGTATCCGATTCCTGCGATTTCTGAACCTTTTAGCCACGTAATTATAGACTGTGTTGGCCCGCTCTCCAAAACAAAGTCCGGTAATAATTATCTCCTCACTATCATGTGTTCTTCCACCCGATATCCTGAGGCGATTCCTTTACGCAATATTAGTAGCAAGACCATAATCAAAGAGCTCACTAAATTCTTCTGTACTTACGGGTTACCTCGGGTGATCCAGTCTGATCAAGGCAGTAACTTCCTCTCTAAGGCGTTCCAGGCAGGCATGCGACGGATGGGCATACAGCATCAGGTGTCAAGTGCGTATCACCCAGAGTTGCAAGGCGCGCTGGAGAGATTCCACCAAACATTGAAAAATATGGTACGCATTTACTGTCATGAGACGGACGAACAGTGGGATGAAATGGTTCCGCTCTTATTGTTTGCCGCTAGAGAATGTGTGCAGGATACACTGGGGTTTAGCCCATTTGAGCTCGTGTTCGGGCATGAGGTGAGAGGTCCACTAAAGATGTTAAAAGAGAGATGGCTAGATAATGATGACAGGTCTGGTATATTAAACCATGTAATGGACTTTCGTTTGAAACTCCACAGAGTATGTGAGCTGGCAAGAGCGAACCTCAGCGAGGCCCAGAGACGGATGAAGACGTGGTACGACAGAGATGCTCAGTCACGATCTTTTTCACCAGGAGAAAAAGTACTGGTCTTCCTACCCGTCCCTGGGCAGTCACTGAAAGCTCGTTATTTTGGACCATGTATTGTAGAGAAAAAGCTAAGTGACCTTAATTATGTAATTCAGACTCCCGGTAAGCGTAAACAGTCACGAGTTTGCCATGTAAATCAGATAAAGAAATATGTAAAACGCAATGACCCACCTGTAGATAAATGCAAGGACAATGCAGTCATGCTAAATGACGTGACGAAGGTGATTGAGAATGATATCGAGAAAGATGAAGATACCCTTGTTGATGTGCCTCACTCTAAATTAATTAATTCTGATTTTCTTAATAATCTAGAAAACAAGTTTGTTCATCTAGATTCTTCTAAACAGCAGCAGCTGACTAACTTACTCTTGGATTTTTCTTGTCTATTTTCTGATGTTCCGGGTCGTACGAGTTTAATGCATCATGATATTGATATTGGTGATAATGGCCCAATAAAGCAACATCCATGTAGAGTAAATCCCAGAAAAGGTAAGCAGATGAAAGATGAGATTCGGTATATGTTGGAAAACGGAATCATTGAGCCCAGTGTGAGTGCCTGGAGTTCCCCATGTATACTAGTACCCAAGGCCGATGGTGGAATTCGCTTCTGCACGGATTTTCGGAAGGTGAATACACTCACAAGTGACGATTCTTATCCTATACCTCGTATTGATGATTGCATTGACCAGGTGGGCAAGGCCAAGTTTGTAACTAAGATAGATATGTTAAAGGGTACTGGCAAATCCCCATGACAGAAAGAGCGAAAGAAATATCTGCCTTTGTGACACCAGATGGACTCTTTCAATACTGTGTAATGCCGTTTGGTTTAAAAACAGCTCCAGCAACCTTCCAGCGTTTAATTAATGGTCTAATTTCAGGATTAGATGGATGTAAAGCTTACTTGGATGATATAATAATTTACAGTGAAAACTGGGTTGAACATCTGGAGAGGCTGCAGGCACTGTTTGATAGGCTCGCGACAGCGAACCTAACAGTAAACCTTGCCAAGAGTGACTTCGCACATGCACGTGTAACTTACCTGGGATATGAAGTTGGTCAGGGACAGGTCAAGCCTTTGAATAGCAAGATTGATGCAATAGAAAAGTACCCAGTACCCAAGTCGAAGAGAGAGGTGATGAGGTTCCTCGGCATGGCTGGCTACTACAGGAGGTTTGTGAAGAATTTTTCTGATATTGTTGCCCCACTGACTGATTTATTAAAGAAAAGAGTTAAATTTATTTGGTCAGATTCCTGTGAAAAGGCATTTAAGACCGTCAAAGCCATGCTGATGTCTTCACCCATCCTTATCTCACCCGACTTTGAGAAGGGTTTCATTCTGTATGTAGACGCTAGTGATACTGGTGCTGGGGCCGTGTTATGTCAGGCTGATGCAGCTGGTGTTGATCATCCAGTGTGTTATTTCTCCAAGAAATTTAACAAGCATCAGAGAAATTACTCTACAATAGAGAAAGAAACACTTGCTTTGATTTTAGCTGTAAGGCACTTTGAAATTTATTTGTATCCTACTAAGGAAGCTGTAAAGATTTATACGGACCATAATCCTTTAACTTTTATATCTAAAATGAGCTGTAAGAACCAGAGGATTCTAAGATGGAGCTTAGAGCTTCAAAAATATAACCTCAGTGTTTATCATATAAGAGGAAAAGAAAATGTACTGGCTGATGCTTTGTCCCGAGGCTAGGCAAAGTATAAGGGTTGCAGAATGATACATTATAATATACAAGTCTGATTTCATGTTATATATTGTATTCTAATATGCTTTTTTTTGCATCAGCTAAGTGCCTGTCTCTCAAGAAAAGGAAAAAATACTTCAAGATATGATGTAATGTACATCTAATTTAAATAGAAGTGAATGGGCAGACTAATATGTTCTATATAATGCTTCGTATTGTAAATTGCATAACCATTTCAGTAAAAAGAAAGTAATATTTCTTTTTCTTTTAAGGAGGGAGGTATTACATGGCTGCCCATCGACCATCGACCTGTGTACGACCGTCAACTAATTGCATGACCTCTGCATGACCTGACGCTGCTTTACTCCGACTGCGACGGACTAACAGGACTCGGAATACGTGGACGAGACATGGGGGTTTGTTCGGGTTCGGGTTTCGGTCTGGTCGACTCAGAATGGGTCGTATGGGGAGTAAGGGCGAGGGAGGAAGAGAACGACCTTGGACGGACTTGTGGAAGGAGGTGACTATGGCTGGTCGGTGGTCGGCGGAGCCGGGTTGTGGTTACGATAATTTACATTTTATATTTGTAAGTTGACCTTATTGTCATCCTGTATTGCAGTATAGGTTTATTTGAATGTAAAAGTTCTTTCTGTTGTGTAATATTAATATATGTTTGCGGATGAGGTGATTTTCGTACAGTTTTGTTATCCGGTGATTGATATAAATACAAATTAATTATAAATTGGCTTTATACTCCCTACCTTTGCATACTTACAGTATATTACTTTAAGACTGGCAGTACTATAAAAAGGGAAGCTAAAAGGAAATATAATATCTAATAGAGATGATTGTAACACGGAAGATATACAAGCAGAGCATATTGTTGAGTGATTGTTAATTAGTAAATGTAACAAGGCTAGAACAGAAGAGCTCGCATATGAATTAATTATTTGACTCTTAATGAATAACAGAGCTAATATATAACAAGTACGAGTATATGTAATTAACAATAATTAAGAAGTGATCACGGCAGCAGTAACACAAGAATATATGCACATACGAGCGGAATGTGGACATAGAATTAAAAGAAACACAAGGATATTTATAAATTATTACGCTTGACACCAAAATATATTAACTTAGATTGGGTTCTGTTATGCGCCCGGTTCTGTAACAACCGGTGTCATTGTTAATGAACGAAAGCTACGTAACAATATATATATATATGTATGTATATATATTTTTTCTTTCTTTCTTTTCTTTTTTTTCTACGTTTTAATGTCCCTTTGGAAGGCCCCCCCCCCTTCTCTCCTTTCCTCTTTCCTCTCAAAAAAAGGAAATTTTCAGCATAATTTACGTGTTTGTTTCGATGTTTCTACTTAAAGTCGAGACTGCACTTCCCTCCCATTGTTTCCATGTTTTTTGTTTGTTTGTTTGTTTTTTTGTTACTTTTTTTACTTTTTTTATTTATGGAAGAGAAGCGTCTTCGTGTTTCAGATTCCTCCATTTTTTTTCTTTTTCTGTTTTTTTCCCTTTGTATGCTCGTAAAACGTCTGCATCGAATCCTGGAGCGTTTTGCGGTAATTACCCCTAAACTTAGGAAGCTCTTACGTTAGAAAAAAGGGGAAGTGGGGGGGGGGGGAGTCAAACTGAAGAGAGGAAGATGATGATAATAACAAAACACAAAAAAAAGAACAAAAGATTGAGAAAAAAAAAACATATATCAAGATCTAAGAAGGAAAAGAACAAGGAAGCTATTTCTCTCCCCATTATTTTATCACAAAGGCCGTTTTCAAAGAATGCCATAAAAGGAGTTGCAAGACAGGCGTTCACCAGACGTTGCGAGAGATGTTAGGCTCGGTAAAGTAGTGGTGCTCACGGGCCCTCTGCCCCCCCCCCCCTGCCGCCCACCCCTCCCCTCCCTCCTCTCCCTGCCACACACCCTTCCCTTCCCTTCTCTGTCGCCCTTCATTTCCCTCCCTTGCCGCCCACCCTTCCCTTCTCCCTGCCGCCCTCCCCTCCCCTCCCCTCCCTGCCACCCACCCTTTCCTTCCTTTCCCTGCCGTCCACCCTCCCTCCCTGCCAACAATCCTTTCCCCTCTCTCTGTTACGCACCTTTCCCTTCCCTATCTGCCACCCACCTTTCCTCTCCCTGCCAACTACCCTTCCTTTCCTTGCCGTCCACCCTTCCCTTCTCCTCCCTGTCGCCTACCTTTCCCTCCCTGTTAACAACGCTTTTCCTCCTTTCTGCCACCCTTCCCTTCCCTGCCCTGCAAAAACCCTTCCCTTGACCTCCCTGCCAACAGCCTTTCACTTCCCTGCTACCTACCTTTCCCTGGCACCCTTCCCTTCCCTCCCCTTCCCTGCCACCTACCCTTCCCCCTCCTCCCGTTTTCATTTCCTCTTCTCATCTATATCTGCATCTCCTTTCTTATGCAATCTTCATCTTCTAATAACCATCCGTCCTCAACCTCTCTCTCTCTCTCTCTCTCTCTCTCTCTCTCTCTCTCTCTCTCTCTCTCTCTCTCTCTCTCTCTCTTACTCTCTCTCTCTCTCTCTCTCTCTCTCTCTCTCTCGTCTTCACTTCTTCAACGTCGACTTCTCACTACATTTGTACGTTCCACATCCACCTCCCTTCTCCACCTCCACTTCGAATGCTCTCCACTTTTACCTCTAATTCTGCCTCGACCCCCCCCCTCTCCCCGCTCCGCCTCCGCCTCCATCTCTGTCTCCACCTCCACCTCTGTCTCCGCCTGCACTTCCGCCTCCACCTCCACCTCCACTTCCACCTCCACCTCTGTTTCCGCCTGCACCTCCACCTGCACCTCCACCCCAGTATCCCTCCCTACCACCTCCTCGACTCTGACTGTCTACTACATCCCCTCTATTGCCATCTCCTCAACATCAATACAAGTAAAGCCCCTTCCTTCTCTCGTCCTCCTCCTCTTCCACCACCACCACCATCTCCTCCTCCTCCTCCTCGTCCTCCTGCTCCTCATCCTCATCCTCCTCCTCCTCCTCCTCCTCCTCCTCCTCCTCCTCCTCCTCCTCCTCCTCCTCCTCCTCCTCCTCCTCCTCCTCCTCCTCCTCCTCCTCCTCCTCCTCCTCCTCCTCCTCCTCCTCCTCTTCATCATCTTCATTTAAAATCCATACAAACCCAAAAATCCACATCTCAACACCTCCTCCTATTTACGATTAGGTCCCTCCCCCCTCTCTCTCCTTCCCCTCTCCCCACCCTTGTTGCGTCCCCCCACCCTCCTCTCCTCTCTCCCTCCCCCTCCCTATTGTTGCGTCCTCCCCCCCCTCACTCACAGATCGGCTCTAAATGCTCTAAAGTTGTGTAGTCGCGGCTCGTCCAGACCCACGCTGCGGAAGAGGAAAGGGAAGAGGGGGGGAGGAAGGGAGGAAGGGAAGAGGGGGGAGGAAGGGAGAGCATAGGAAACGTAGAAGGAGGGAGGAGGAAGAGAGGAAGGGGGGATGGAGGAAGCGTAGAAGGAGGGAGGAGGAAGGTAGGAAGGGTGGGATGGAGGAAACGTAGAAGGAGGGAAGAGGAAGAGAGGAAGGGAGGAGGGGGGAATGGAGGAAGGAAAGGGTAAGGAGAACGGAAGGGAGGAAGGGAGAAGGCAGAAAGGATGAAAAGGGGGGGAGAGAGAAATGGGAAAGGAGAGCTGATGGCGGGAAGAGACAAAGGAGGTATGAAAGAAAGAAGGGATAAGAGGAAAAGAGGGGAGAAAGGGGTGAGGGAAAGAGGAAGAAGAAAGGAGAAGATAAAAGGGCAGAGAAATAGGGAAGGAGGGAAGGTGGGTAGGGAGGCAGGAATGAAGAATAGGGAAGCAGAGTAAGGTAGGAAGAGGGTAAGAGGGAATGACGGAGAAGTGAGGAAGGGAAACAGAGTGAAAGGGAGAAATCAGGCAAATAAGAGAAAAAGGGATGATATCAGGAAGATACAGGAGAGGAAGCGGAGAGAGAGAAAGAGAGAGAAAGAGAGAGAGAGAGAGAGAGAGAGAGAGAGAGAGAGAGAGAGAGAGAGAGAGAGAGAGAGAGAGAGAGAGAGAGAGAGAGAGAGAGAGAGAGAGAGGAAGAGGGGAGAAGGAAGGGAGAAAGGAGAGAAAGGAGGAAGGGATGAAAGCAAGAGAGATAGACGAGAGGAAAAGAAGTAAGCAAAAAGGTTAGAGAATTAGAAGAGGAAAAGAGGGGAGAAGAAAGAGGAAAAGAGGGGAGAATGAAGAAGGGAAGAGAGGAGAAATAAGAAGGAAAGAGGGAAGAAGGAAGGAGAACAGTGGGGAGAAAAAGAGGAAAAGGGGGAGAAGAAAGGAAAAGGAGAAAGAGAGGGGGAGGGGAGAAGGAAGAAGGGAAGAGAGGAGAAGGGAGGGGGGGAGGGGGGAGCTTCGACACGCACGCCTCGCCGGGACAACAGCGTTTGTCTTCATTCGTTTCCTGGCACGAACACGCCCGCCCTTGTCTCGTTTTGCATTGCGCTGCCGTCGCCTGTTGTTCCGTTTTTATCGTTTTTCTCTCTATCTGTCTCTGTCTCTGTCTCTTTGTCTGTCTATGTCTATGTCTGTCTCTCTTCTCTCTCTCTTCTCTCTCTTCTCTTCTCTTCTCTCTCTCTCTCTCTCTCTCTCTCTCTCTCTCTCTCTCTCTCTCTCTCTCTCTCTCCCTCTCTCGCTCTCTCTCTCTATTTTTTTTCTCTGTTATTCCAATAACTTATGTCTTTATCTCTCTCGCTTTCTATTTCTCTTTCTTTGTGTCTCCAGGATTTCAAACCCTCTCTCTTATATTTATCTTTATCTCTAGGAATCATGTCTCTCTACTTCTCAATATATCTCTTATCTATAAAACTTTTACTTTTTTTATCTTGATACTTTCTTGGTCTGTTCATATCTGTCTATTCATCTATTACTGTATAACTCTCATTTTCTCCATCTCGCCCATCTTATTTACATATCTGCCTCTACCATTTTCTATCACACTCACGCATTCTCTCTCTCTCTCTCTCTCTCTCTCTCTCTCTCTCTCTCTCTCCTCTCTCTCTCTCTCTCTCTCTCTCTCTCTGTGTGTGTGTGTGTGTGTGTGTGTGTGTGTGTCTTTCTCTTTCTTTCTCTCTCTCTCTCTCTCTCTCTCTCTCTCTCTCTCTCTCTCTCTCTCTCTCTCTCTCTCTCTCTCTGTGTGTGTGTGTGTGTGTGTGTGTGTGTGTGTGTGTGTGTGTGTGTGTGTGTGTGTGTGTGTGTGTGTGTTTGTGTGTGTGTTGTTCTCTCTCTCTCTCTCTCTCTCTCTCTCTCTCTCTCTCTCTCTCTCTCTCTCTCTCTCTCTCTCTCCCGTTTTCCCTTTCCCACTCCTTCATTTCCTCTCCTTATCCCTCTCCCTCTGCCTTTCTCTTTTCCCTCCCCCACTCCCTCTTTATTTCCCTTCCCCAATCCCTTTCCTACTCCTACCCCCATCCACACTCCTTCCTATTCCCCTTCTTCTCCCTCTCCACCTTCCCTCCCTTCCCTACTTCCCTCCCTTTCCATCGCATCCCTCCTTCATCCTTCCCTCTCCATATTCCCTCCCCTCCCCTTCCCTCCCTCCCCTCCCTCCCATCGCAACCCTCCTCCCTCACACACAAACCTCTTTTCTCCCGTACCCCTTCCCCATCTCTATCCCACGTACTTTAAAACACAACGCAAAAAAAAAAAAAAAAAACGCAATCGAAACCATATGTTCTTTCCCTACACGTGAGGAAGGAGTGAATCGTCTCTGGAAAAGTATAAAATAAGAACAAAAAATATATATACATCTTGGTATTAAAAAAAAAAGAAAAAATATATATATACATCTTGAGAAGCTGACGAGAGAGAAGACCCGATTCGAGAGGAGACGCTAGGGCATCTTAATAACCTCGGGAATAATAACTTGTCAGCAGACCGTCCTCTACTGTGTTATTAAACGGAGATAAGATAATGTTTCTGCAATCACGATCCTAACCCATCTTCTTCGCTGGAGCTGTGTAATCATTTCGATATCTCGTTCCCATCGACTGTGCGTATTAAATTATACCCGTGCAAGTGATCATTACGTTCCGATGGCACGTAATTTAAACAATATCATGGGACTGAACATCTGTCACTCATGAGAGACTTGAAGTCTACATGAAAAATACGTGGAGTTCAGTTATAAAGGGACTTTTGTTGATTCAGGACCAATATCATAATCGTTTTGGGTGTCTTGCGTGTTAAATCTGATCAGAGAGAAAGTCTAATGCACAAGACAATAGAATAAACCAGAAGAGACAATAACTTTGAGATCTGCATAGAATAAGAGGAACAAAATAAAAGAAAACAGAAGAGAAAATATAAAAGAAATGAATAAAACAACAAAACAGAAAAAAAAAGAAACTAAAACTAATAACACAAGAAGAGAGAGAAAACAACCGAACTAAAAGAAACAAAACCATAAGAAAACAGAATAACGAAATCAAATAACACACAATAAGAGAAAATAAAACCATTGAGAAAAACTAATACAAAAAACACACAGCATTAAAGACAAGGCAAATTCCACGGGCATTTATGGCTCAAATCCCCCCAATAGTGATGACCACAGCTGCCTCCCTCACCACAGCGCCACCACAGCCTCCTCCAACACCCACCCCCCCCCCCATCGTAAAACCAGGACGGAAGTACAGCAAGATCATAACGTAATAAACACATACAGTGTAGTGATGCCAAGGGCGTTTACAGGGTCGCCGTGATATGCTTCTGACAGTATAATTTAAGGGTGCGAGAGGAGGCTAAGCATTATTCTTACATATATGGGTACCGATTATGTACTCCGTTCGATAAAAAAAGGAATATGTTCTGCATCGTGTTTGGTCCTATGTCTGATGAATGAAGGTTGTGTATGTAGCAATTGCAATTTTCTGTTGAATGATAAATATATTATAGACTGCAACTCTGATTTTATCATTGAAAGGCAGGTGTCAATCATTCTGAATCCACACAAAGTATCACAATAGATTTTTTTCTCTTTTACCATATCACCTATATCGGTACCACTTCCGTTCACACACGCACTACGCGCCCGTAGGCCTATTCATACTAAAACCTTCTATAATTTAATATAAATGTATAGCTATATCCCACGCTTTCACACTCGCACACCTGTTCCCTACGCGTTCACACTCCACACGTAATCCCAACTTTACAATTC
>NC_051422.1:1618555-1631055 GCF_015228065.2 Penaeus monodon | reverse complement strand
ATCAATAATGAACGAGAAAAACCCAGGGCAAAGAAAAACAAAAACAAGGTCAGAATAAAGAGAACGAAAATAAGAAAGTAAGAAAGACCGAGAAAGAAAGAGAGAAAGAGACTATAGCCAAGAGAGAGAGAAGTATCACAAAACGTTTAAAATAAATGGTATATATTCAGTGAACCAAACCAATCTGCAAGATTTCCGAAGGACGCCAAACCGTGTAATCCAAAATTCCAGATTTACCGCACAGTGCTCCTACGCTTAAAAATAAATAAATAAAAAAAATAAATAAATTAATAAAAACCGCCTGCCTTAGATTACATTTAAACGATATTTCAAAACAAACAGAACGAAAAAAAAAAAATAATAATAAAAAACGAAAATAATGTAAAAGGGAGACTCAAATATTTATGATGAGAGCAACAGGGAGGAGGAATGTTTTAGTAACATATTGGAGTGGTATTGTTTCTCAAAAAAAAAAAAAAAAAAAAAAAAAAAAAAAAAAAAAAAAAAAGTGTGAGCTAACCCAACATAAAAAAATGAATTATACTTGTCGATTAAAACTGTAAATAATCACACACCATTTTTCATTAGATTATCTACACAGTCATCGGAGAATGAATGTGTACATTGTCAAAAATTCCACGCGAAGCTGCAATATTTTTTTTTTATTATTGGAGAACCCCATCTGTTTAATTTCTAGCGAAGTGTCCTGCCGTTTGTATAGCGAAATGCGCTACATTTTCTCCTTTTTTAACAGTGGGCGTATAGAAAGTATACAGAAGTGGCCTGAAATTCAATATTGTTTATCATACATATGTGTACCCACGCAGCAAAGGGGAGTTAAAATCCACGAGGTATGTCATGTGATAACAGATATTAAATAGCTTTGAAGAAAAAAAGTTGTTTTCACATATTGCAGAAATAGCAAACGTATTTCGTTGGGCTAATATTTGATTGTATTCATGTTGGTATGAAAGCCAAAGGGAAAGAGAGAGAGAAAAAAGAAAACATTCATATATACACTCTGTTGGTTTATACACAAACACACAGCCACGGTGCTGGACACAAACACGCACATATTGACATGGCTTCGCAAAAAAGCAAATAACACACGCACGCACAGACACGCTCCCGAGCACACACACACACGCACGCACGCATGCACGCACGCACGCACGCACGCACACACACACACACACACACACACACACACACACAAGAAAGCTCACTCAACATATAATCTTTCCCATGCCTTTATTTTTTTTATAAATATATCTCGGTCATAAATCAAACATCCATTACTTGCGCAAGTAAATTAAAATATATGTTATATCGGCCTTTCATCATATCTGTGCAAAATTCATCTCTTGTATGACTGATGACTCTCACGGGGGGCGTTTACATCACAGAAATGTCACGGTTTTCTGAATCCGTTTTAGACTATAGTCCGACGTTAACTATTTTGTTAGGTTTAACTTTAGATGCTTATTTTGTACTTTCGTTATCAATATTTTATTATTTTGTTCTTAATCTCGATGATATAGTTCATTATCATCATCAATACCATCATAATCATTACAGCCATCAATCATTACTATCATCATTATTTATCAGCATCATAACCATCATCATTGTTAATAATATCATTACTCTAGATAAATGTTCGTAAATCATTTTGGTTCCCTCTCTCTACGTTTAAATAAAAAAACCATTAATTCTTTGTGTTAAACAGTCAAATACAGAGCTACCAGAGTGAATTCAGGGAAATAAAGTTCGTAGTTCAGTATGTCTTTATGCACAAGTTTGCATAAAGAATATATAATATGTTGGATTAGGTTTTATTCAAAAGTTTAAATAAATATAGTGAGTAAATATATAATATAATGAACTAGTTTTTATTAACAAGTTTAAATAAACGTTGTGTATGAAATATATAATATAGTGAAATTGTTTAAATAAGCATAGTATATATTATATATTCTTATTCAAGAGTTTAGATAGAATATAAAATAAATAATATAGTTATTTAGTTTTTTTTTTATTCACAGAAAAGCATGCAATTGCACAAGAGACATTAAAAAAGGACATGAAATTATCCTTAGCACTGTACAGTCACTCCCAGAGGTTCGGACACAGCTCATGAACCCTACTTGGCCCCGAAGCAATGAACCCCGAGAGAGCTTACATTAACGAGCACACATGTGTATATTTCGGGATTCAATGGTCCGTGGCCACCGAAGCTCTTTTTGTTTTTCTTTTCTTTTCTTTTTTTTGTACGCAACCATTCTCGAAGTCGATTTTTTTCTTGCCTCTCTCTCTCTTTCTGTTTTTTTTTGTATGGTTATTTATTTTTATCTCTCTTCCCTCTCTCCTTCTTTTCATTTTCTCTGTTTCACCTCACTCTTTCTACATTATTTCTCTTTTTCTTTCTTTTTCCCTTCTCTCTCTCTCTCTCTCTCTCTCTCTCTCTCTCTCTCTCTCTCTCTCTCTCTCGCTCTCTCTCCCTCTCCCTCTCCCCCTCTCCTTCATTTTCTTCCCTCCCTCCCTTTCCCCCCTCTCTCTTTCTTTCCTTCCCTCTCTCTCCCTCTCCCCGATTCCTCCCTCCCTACCTTTCCCCCTCTCTCTCCCTCCCCCCCTCCCCTTCCCCCCCCCCCTCCCTCATTTTCCTCCACTCAGACCTGCTCAGCACCAGTTCCAGAGTCACCATGATCCACCTTTCCATGATACACCTTTCCACGATCCACCTTTCCACGATCCACCTTTCCACGATCCACCTCTCCACGATCCACCTTTCCTTCGTGTTGCTTCCATTACACTTACACCCTCTGGTTCGGTTCGTACAGACTGGCTATAAAATGCTTTGGTAATATAATAACCGCATGATAATACCGATGCAAACTTTTTCTTAAAGATATTCGTAGATAAGACAGCCTCCGTAAAGAGAAAGAAAGAAAGAATGAAAGATAGGAAAAAAAAATACGTTTTACGATATTCGTAGAGATAATACAGCCTCCGTAAAGAGAAAGAAACAATGGAAGATAAAAAAAATAATAATAATTAGGTTTGTTTTTCACAATACTCTTTGATTTCGTATTAGAAAAAAAATTGGGTTTGTTTTTCACAATACTCTTTGATTTCGTATTAGAAAAAAAAATTGGGTTTGTTTTTCACAATACTCTTTGATTTTGTATTAGAAAAAAAATAATTAGGTTTGTTTTTTCACAATACTCTTTGATTTTGTATTAGAACAAAATAATTAGGTTTGTTTTTCACAATACTCTTTGATTTTGTATTAGAAAAAAAAAATCAATTAGGTTTGGCTTTCACAATACTCTTTGATTTTGTATTTCTTCCTTTTACAGTGTGCATAGTGAGGGAACTCTTTCCTCCCTCGTCACTGCAGGTACAGTGACGCTCTGATCCGGCACTACCGGTGGGAGGTTGACACACAAGCTGAGGAGTAAGGGTGACCTGACACCTGACACCCATACCAGGCTAGACAACACTTTACGCTGCCAGTGCGTGACGCTTGCTTTCTCTCTCTCTCTCTCTCTCTCTCTCTCTCTCTCTCTCTCTCTCTCTCTCTCTCTCTCTCTCTCTCTCTCTCTCTCTCTCTTCTTTTTTTCTGTCTTTTTTTCTTTCTTTTTCTTTTTCTTTCTCTCTCATTCTTTCTCTTATTTTCTCTCCTATCTCTCTCTTTCTATTTCTCTCTTTCTCATTCTCCTTCGCTCTTCTCTCTCTCTCTCTCTCTCTCTCTCTCTCTCTCTCTCTCTCTTCCTCCTTATCTTTCCCCCTCTCTCCTTTCCTCAGTCTTCTCCCCTCTCTCATTCTCTTTATCTTTCCCCTCCACCCCTCTTTATCTTTCCCTCCCTCTCCCTTTCTTTATCAGTCCCTCTCTCTCTCGCACGCAATCAAGGAGACCGGTTCCCAAGCCCTTAGTCTGGACGCAACAAGTGCGCATTGACATTATCATGCAAGGTGTCATGAGGAATGCATGACAGGTAGTAGGCAAAGGGAGTTAGAGCCACAGGGTATAATTTGGTATGGCAGGTCCGTGGGTATAACACTGTGTTGGTCTATCCACGCTGGGCTCATATTTCACAGGGATATAGAGATGGAAGGAAAGTTGGGTTGGGTTGGCTCGGGTAGGGTTTGGGGAGGGGAGGGGAAGGGGAAGGGGAGGGGAAGGGGAGGGGAGGGGAAGGGAAGGGAAGGGAAAGGGAAGGGGAAAGGGAGGGGAGGGGAGGGAAAGGGAAGGGAAGGGGAGGGAAGGACAGGATAGGGTATTGCAGGGGTAAGTTCGAATAGGGTAGGTTAAGGGAAGGGAGGGAAGAGGAGAAGGGGGGAAGGGAAGAAAAGGTAAAGGGGAGACTTATCTATCGACGGGGTATCAGTAATATATCCGAGGAATTATGCCCAAGCTATTTAAAAATGAATAAATAAATAAAACAGTCCATGTTAACAAGGGAAAGAGAGAATTCAGTGATAATAAAGACCTCCAAATGGAAGATTTATATAAAAGTAGATACGAGATTATGCTTACAATATCAATAGAAAAATGATAAACGTTTGCTTCTCTAAAACCAAACGCGTCATGAAAAGAAAAGAAAAAATAGACAAAGAAAAATATCCAGCAAAATCCATCTACATTCCAATGAATTAACAATGATAAATATCCAGCAAAAGAAAAAAAAGAAAGAAAGAAAAGAGAAAGAAAGAATGAAAGAAAAAGAAAAAAGAAAAAAAAAAGAAAAAAAAAGAAAAAAGAAAAAAGAAAGAAAGAAAAAAAATATATATATATATATATGTATATATATATATATATATATATATATATATATATATATATATATATATATATATGTATGTATATATATACATCCATCTTAAAACCATCTATAAACGCACTTGAAAGGGGAATTCCGCTGCCACTTTTGAAGGAGCAGGAAACCTTTATCTCGAAACAGATCTTGCACGCGAGCGAAAGACTGTGTTGCACTCGCATTGCAAACCAGAGCTGCAAAAGGGACTTAACATTGCAATGCATGAACTGAAGTGCGGGTCCCGTTTGGCTTTTACGACTGAGAGAGAGATCTTGAAAGTGCTGCGGAGAAACAATATTTGGGAGCGGGAGAGGAACGGAGGAGGGGGGAGGGGGGAGGGGCAGGGGGGAGAGAAAGGTGGCCAGCCGACCGTGTCCCTCCCCCCCTTCCCTCCTTCCCCTCCCCCCTTCCTTCTCTTATGTCCCTTTCCCTCCTTCCCCCCCTTCCCTCCTCCCCTTCCCTAACCCCTCCCCCCTTCCCTCCTCCCCTTCCTTCTCCTATGCCCCTTTTCCTCCTTCTCTCTTCCCCCCCTTCCCTCCTTCCCCTCCCCCCCTTCCCTCTCCTATGCCCCCTTTCCCTCCTTCCCTCCTTTCCTCCTTCCCTCCTTCCCTCCCCCCCCTCACCTCCGTCTTCTTTCTTCCCAACTCCTTTTTTCATTTTTTCTTCTTCTTCGAGTTCTCTTTTTTATTCTTTTTTTTTCATCATCCTCATTCAGGATAGCCTTTCTCTTTTCTTCTTTCACATTCACCATTTATATTTCTGTCTCTCCTTTCCTCTCCCTCTCCCTATCCACTCCAACTTCTCTCTCACTCCTCTTTTTTCTCCTCTCTTCTATCCCCACTCTCCTTCTTCTCCAAATTCCCCTTTCACTTTTTATTTCTCTCCCCCTTTTCCCTTATTCTGTCCCATTCTCTTTTTCTTCTCCAAATTCCTCTTTCACTCTCTGCTTTTCTCTTCCTTTCTCCAAATTCCCCCCCCTCTCTCTGCTATTCTCTCCTTCTTCTCCAAATTCCCCTTTCACTCTCTATTCCTATCCCCTTCTTCTCCATATTCCCCTTTCACTCTCTATTTCTCTCTCCCTTTTCCCTTATTCTGTCCCTTTCTCTTTTTCTTCTCCAAATTCCTCTTTCACTCTCTGCTTTTCTCTTCCTTTCTCCAAATTCCCCCCCCTCTCTCTCCTATTCTCTCCTTCTCCAGATTCCCCTTTCACTCTCTGATTCTCTCTCTCTTTCCCAAATTCCCCGTTCACTCTCTATTTCTCTCTCCCTTTTCCCTTATTCTGTCCCTTTCTCTTTTTCTTCTCCAGATTCCCCTTTCACTCTCTCCTTCTCTCCTCCTTTCGCCTTCCTCCGTCCTTTTCTCTACCCCTTCCCTCTCCCTTTCCTTTATGCCTGGGGGTTAGCGTGCAACAGCGTGGGAAAAAAAATCGCTTGTTGTTCCTACTTAAATACACGTCGGTTACTTTGCGGAAAAAAAAAAATATGCATAAACAGATGATTTAGAAATAAGAAAGAAAACAAAGTTCCTGAAAGTTCAAATATCTCCCTTTACCCCACAATTATTTTTCTAATTCGATCTTCACCAAAATTAATTACTATTAAGATTAATTATCATTACTGCTAATATTAATTACCAAAATTGACAACTATTTTTATCCAAAGTCTAATTCGATCTTCACCCAGATTAATATGTCAGGTACAAATAAATAACGAAATGAAACCAACGGGCAAATAAATAATAATAACAAATAAAACCAAAGAAAACACACACACACACAAACACACATATCTCCCCCAACCACTATACCAACAAACAAAACAACATCAAAATAAAATCAAGTACACAACCTCCCCCCCCCACCACCACCACCCCCCAAAAAAAAAAATCAATATCAAAAATAACAAAAGAAAGAAAAAGACAGCTCCCACTTCATATTTACCAGCTGTACACAAAATTCCCACAGAGTTATCGTCGACAGCAGGGCAGCAGTTAACAGCAGGGACGCGGGAACAAGGAACGGCTAACAGCGCCCTTCCCCGTTACAGACACCGAGGCTTTTATATGGTTTGGCCGTGTTGGCGAAAGAACCCTTTTGAGGTCATATTTATTTCTGTATTTATTGATTTACTTATATATTTATTCATTTATCTATTTGTCTATCTGTCTATCTATCTATCTATCATTCTATCTGTTTATCTATCTATCTGCCTGCCTGCCTGTCTGTCTGTCTGTCTGTCTGTCTGTCTGTCTGTCTGTCTGTCTGTCTGTCTGTCTGTCTGTCTGTCTATCTATCTATCTATCTCTATCTATCTATCTATATCTACCTATCTATCTATCTATCTATTTATCTAATTATTCTTTTTTTTATGAAAGATTGAATTGTATAATGTTTTTTTAATGATTTTCTATTAGTGAAATGTTTGGATTCTTTTTTAAGAAATCATTCATTTTTCATAATCATATCTGCTGTTTTATAGATATTATTTCATAGATATTTTATCTTCATTTTTCATAATCATATATATATATATTTATATATATTTATATATTCATGTTTCATATATGTTTTTTCTAAATTTTTCATATATTTTTTTCTTAACTTTTCATTTTCCTTCATCATTCGACAACACGTCCGTCGTGACTGTAAACTCTGCCTCCCGCGCGGAGATCGAAAACAAGTCTTTTAAGACATGATATTACTAAAGTTATTAATGATAAAATTAATTTAGCTTTCCCTTATTTGCCTTGGACACGACAAACCTTAATAACAATTCTTATCACCACACCATTAAATGAAAGTTTTGTTAACTTTAACGTGTAATAAGGATGTGAAAAGACGCCAAGACATGCAAATTAAAAATACTTATGCTAAAACTTTTAAAAAGTTATTCATTAATATTTCAAAACCATAAAAAACTACAGAGATTGTAAATACAAATATATATATATATATATATATATATATATATATATATATATATATATATATATATATATATGGATGAAAACGAACAATTCCACATTTCAAATTATGTAATTTACTTTTCGATATCACAACTAAATTACAAGCTGTATATATTCCGGTGAATTACAAAACTGCCAGTTCTGATGAAGATAAATCATGAAAACGTAATTCACGAATTTAGCATAAAAATGAATACGGCAAATGATGAAGCTGCATGATCAGAATCCAGTGTCACTAACGCATAAAAAGGTATGGGAGAGAATGCGTTTATGAAATCATTAATTCTGATTTGTATTTATTTAGAAGTTGTAAGCTTCATTCACATATATATATATATATATATATATATATATATATATATATATATATATATATATATATATATATATATGTGTGTGTGTGTGTGTGTGTGTGTGTGTGTGTGTGTGTGTGTGTGTGTGTGTGTGTGTGTGTGTGTGTGTGTATTATATATATAATTTTTTTTCTTTGAGTTGTGATAGAGAAATAGAGAGTTTGATAGATGGACAGATAGATAGGTAGAGATAAAGAGGGTAGATGAATTAGATAGATAGATAATCAGAAAGAGAGATAAATAGATAAATAGATACAGATAGACAGACAGACAAAGATAGTGAGATATAGATAAATGGATAGATAAACAATAAGATACATGGATAAATCCATAGATAGACAGTAAGATAGATAGATAAATAAATATACACACAGCGAGATAAACAGATAGTAAGCTAGATAGATATAGAAATAGACAAACAGAGATAGACAGATAGAGACAATCAGACAGACAGATAAACAGATAGATAGAGGGACAGAGAGATTTAACAAAAATGCGAGAGATTCGTGGTTCGAAGGAAGGTTCAGTGAATAGAACCGTTAGTGTTGATAAATGATAGAACGTAAGTAACATCACTCTCATGATATACGTTTAACAGTAATAACAATAACGGCAATTACGATTAATAACAAGCACAAAAAGACACAAAAATAAAGATAGGAGGAACAACCAAACAACAACAACAACAACGAATAACAGGAAAAAAGAGAATTATAATACAAAGAAAACAACAACAGCAAGAAAATTCAAGACAATAAAACAACAGCAGATGCAAGCCAAAACAACCAATCAACAACAGCAACAAAATCCGAGAAATAAAAAAAGAGAATCAAGGCCAAAACAACAGCAAACCAAAAAATCGACGTCAACAAAACAACAAGCAAGGCCAAACAACAACAGCAACATCACGATACAACAAAACAACAACAGCAACAACAAAATCCAATAAAACAACAGAAGCAAGCCCAAACAACAACAAAACAACAACAGACGCACGGCCAAACAACAAAACAACAGAAGCAAGCACAAACAACAACAAAATAACGGCAAACAACAACAAAACCCACGACAGCAAAACAACAGAACAACAGACGCAAGCCCAAACAACAACAAAATCCACGAAAACTAAACAACGAAGTAAGGCCAAACAACAAAACAATAACAGAAGCAAGCCCAAACAACAACAAACCAACAACAACAACGAAACAGCAAAGCAACAACAACAAACACAACCCCGGGCACCCGACACCAGCACAGGTGACCGCCGCTGACCCACAACAGGTAATGGGGTCGACCGAGTGGCTGTATCTCTCGACCCATCTTGTAACTGAGAAAATCCCTATATTTTATTTTTTTTATTATTTTTTTTTTTTACTTTGAACAATGTGTGGGTTTTGTGGCATCGTATTTCGTGCGATATGGTTGCTGTTTGTTGATTTTGTTTATTTGTCCGTTATCTTTCCCTTCCCTGTCTCCCTTATTTTTGCCTCTCCTACCTCGTTTTTCTCTCCCTCTTTCATTTTCTTCTCGGCTCTCCTTTCTTTCGCTCCCTCTCCCTCTCTCCATCTCTCGTTCCCTCCCCTTTTCCCTCTTTCCCGCCCTCTTTCTCTCCCTCCTTCTTTCCCTCTCTCCCTCATTCCCTCGCTTCCCACTTTATCTTCCTCCTTATTATCTTCTCCCCCTCCTTCCCTCCCTCTCTTTCCTTCTCCCCCTTCTTCCCTCCCTTCCTCCTTCTTTCCCTCACTCCCTCCTACCCTTCCTCTCTCCCTCTCCCTCCCTCCTACCCTTCCTCTCTCCCTCTCCCTCCCTCCTTCTTCCCCCCCCCCTCTCCCTCACCTCAGAAGTCAAGTCCCTCAGGACGAGAGAGAAACCTCGACCTCACATGCAAACGGATATTTATGCTGAGTGATATCTAGGCAGGTCATGGGGAGGTAAAACTTGCCTTGCATAATACACCCACCAAGTGCTGTGCTTTCGTGTTCTGCTTGGAGAGAGAGAGCAGCTTCAGAAATGATTATGATGCAGAGGTGAAAGTGTGGTTGGGTGCCCCCTCTCCTCAACACATATCTTGTCCATAGCGTCTGTGTTTGTGTGTGTCCCTTTCTTTTTTTTTCTGTGGGTCTGTTGGATTGTCTGTTTCTCTGTACCTCTCTCTCTCTCTCTCTCTCTCTCTCTCTCTCTCTCTCTCTCTCTCTCTCTCTCTCTCTCTCTCTCTCTCACTCTCTCTCGCTCTCTCTCTCTCTCTCTCCCTCTCTCTCTCTCTCT
The DNA here is from genome assembly GCF_015228065.2 of Penaeus monodon. Taxonomy (NCBI): domain Eukaryota; kingdom Metazoa; phylum Arthropoda; class Malacostraca; order Decapoda; family Penaeidae; genus Penaeus; species Penaeus monodon. The sequence continues at coordinate 1,620,653 of NC_051422.1, read as the reverse complement.
CTCTCTTCTGCGTCTTCTTCTTTTCCTCTCTCTCTCTCTCCCTCTCTCTCTCTTCTTCCTCTCTCTCTCTCCTCTCTCTCTCTCTCTCTCTCTCTCCGTGTCAAGCACGGAAATAGTTATGTAATATATATAAAATAACAATGCTAAAGACAAAAAAAGTTCTTTTCCCACATATTACAGTTACGTCTTCCCTCTCTCTTTATCTCTTTTCCTTTTTGCATTACGGTATAAAAAATCAGAGATAATCATATAGAAGATATATAGTTTTTCATCTTACACCTTGCAAACTGCAATGCTCTCTCTTTCTCTCTCGCTCTTTCTCTTCCTCCCTCTCCGTCTCTCCTCCCACTCCCTCTACGTTTCCTACATGTTCGTCTTCTTCTCCCTCTCTCTCTCTCCTTCTATTCCCTACTTCTCTCCCTCTCCCTCTTCCTCTCTCCTCCTACCTCTCCTTCTCCTTCCCCTCCACTCTTCTCCTACCTCTCCCTCTCCTTCCCCCCTCTCTCCTCCCTCTTCCTATTACATACAAAAATATCTTACCTTCATAAAATAAAGATAAATGATGTATATATTCCCGTCGTCCCACACTTTTAGCATATAACACCACACTGTACACAGCCCCAACGTAAGACGGGAGCAGCCACTGCCTTGACCTTCAAGTGCATGTACAGGATATCCCTAGTTTTTGTTTCTCACTTTTTTTTATAATTAAGCGAAGGATGTGTTATCGTCTGTCTTCTTGAGAATGCGAAGGATATTTTATAATTTGATCTGTCAAGGATACGAAGGATGTATTTATAGTTTATCGAATGGATTCCGTGTGTTAAGATCGAGGCCATGCTATAAAGGTAAGGAAAAGATGATCCTAGGATGTTTTTTATTTTTATTTTTTTTTATTATTATTAGATTCTGTGCACTAAGAACGATTCAGTGATATAAAGGTAGGGTGAGACGGGAAGCTAATCGACAACTTTTCAATTCTATGGATCGTCGTACACAGTTTGATCGGCGTCGTAAACGTTAAGCATAGGGTCACGCTCCGACCAGGTGCTGAGGAGTGGTCGATAGACAGGGAAAGGATTTATTGCTCCTCCCCCCCCCCCTCTTCCTTTCTGTTCTCCTTCCTTCCTTCTTGCCTCCTTCCAAGGCGAGAGGGGGAGGCGGGGGGGAGGTTATTGCATGGGTGAGGATGGAGGGATGATGGAGAAAGAGGGGAAGAAGGGTGGGGAGTTGGTGGATGAAGAAGAAGAAGAAGAAGAAGAAGAAGGAGAAGAAGAAGAAGAAGAGGAGGAGGAGGAGGAAGAGAAGGAGGAAAAATATCAATAAAAGAAAATGAAGTAGAGAGAAGGGGAACTAGGATAATGAAAAGAAGTGTAGAGAGTCCAGATGTTCAAGAAGAGGAAGAAAAAAAACGAAAAAGAAAAAAATAATAAAAATAAAGAGAAACAAGGGAGACCAAAAAAAGGAGTAAAGGGAGAAGGGTGGAGCACGCAAGGGTGAAGGACTGTCTGCATTTAGGGAGAGCCAGAGCCGGCCGTCGGAATATGGTCATGGGTGGAGCTCCCTTGGCCCCGCGCTCACTCTCACTCCTGGACTCCGCGCTCATGAGGCAGCCCTGGGACGTCGATTCAACACCGGGGCAATATATCAGCTGATAGAAAGATAATGATTGGTGTAGAGATCTCCATTATAGATGGTGAAGGTGAAAAGATCATTCGTGTTTGGCTGGGTGCCGGTGTGTCTTGTTGCATTTGCAGTGCGTTTGAGAAAGGGAGAGGAGCAAAAAGGAGGGTGATGTGGGACCCTTTCACTTTCATCTCTCGTTCGCCTACGTTTGTACCTCGATATTTTCTCTTTTCTTTCCTTTTTTAAATATAATTCTTCGGAGAAGGTGATAAATCCAGTCGAGTTTAGGACACACCAAGTTAGATTGAAAAAATAACTGCAATAAAATCAAATAAACCCAGGCACGGAGAGGGAGAAAGAGAGAGAGAAAGAAAAAAAAAACTTTTACAAATTGCCCCCTGAAGGAAGTCGGTCTCAGCTGCAAACGAAATTAGATCAGGCCTCAAGCACGCCAGCCTGTGAGAGTTAACTG
>NC_051422.1:1611055-1613555 GCF_015228065.2 Penaeus monodon | reverse complement strand
TATCATTATTATTATTATTATTATTATTATTATTATTGTTGATGTTGTTGTTGTTGTTGTTATCATTATCATTATTATCATTATCATTATCATTACCATTATCATTATCATCATCATTATTATTATCATTGTTATCATTATTCTTATTCTTTTCATTATTACTATTATTGAAATTATGATTACGATTATCACTACAAATATCATCATCATTATCATCACCGTTATTATCATTATCATCATCGTTAACAGTGCAACTCGACAAATGAAAAGAGAATGATTCAATAAACCAAAGAAATAAAAAAATAAATAAATAAATAAATAATAAATAATAAATACAGTAACGCATTAATTAATCCAAATCTTTATTGATTAAAAAAACGGTTGAAACGGTTGGCCTCGACGTTGGGTGTTTCAAAAATTATTATCTTATTTACTGCAAAAAATAAATACAACGAAAATATTTTATAAGCTGCAACTGCAAAGGTTCAGCCTTGCAATAAGTAAAACACAAATGGCCCATAAGTATTAGTTCTCAATATTTACGCTTTTACGAGGTAGAAAGAGTGCAACAGGTATAGGTTAATTGCATACTAAAACATTTTGAAATAATGAACTTGACTGTAGTAAACTGCCTTGAGTTACCTGTATTAAATTACACATACAAGAAATACAAAGGAAGGAAATTAAGTTGATTATTTGACAGGTATTGGGGTTATCATCCATACAACATTCAGAAAATTACACACACACACACATACACACACACACACACACACAGACACACACACACACACACACACACACACACACACACACACACACACACACACACACACACACATATATATGTGTGTGTGTGTGTGTGTTTGTGTGTGTGTCTGTCTGTGTTTAATACAAATTTAACATGCACTTAATTACAGGAAAATATAGACTTATGTGCAAGGAAATATTTACAAAAAGGTTTATTTTTTTTATTGCAATACTGCACTGTACAAGCAAAACATTCCAGACGAAAGAAATATGCAAAGCAACACCAGACAGCAGAAACAATGTACAAGGAAGTGCACCCTTTTGAACACACGTTTAGGATGAACATGCAAAACGGAGAACAGAATAGAACATGGAGAACAGAAGAGGAACACGAGACCCACCATCTGTTAGTCCCGGCACGGTACAAAAGGTGCTGAAATTTCCTGTGCAGAACAGTCGCTGAGCTGTACAACCGAGCAGGATAAAGTGAAGTACTGTAATTGCTTTTATTTTCCCTTTATGTAAAACGGAAAATGGACAACCGAGGGGCAGACTGTAGCAATTTGTCCAGCGCCCCCAAGGGACTGTGAGGACAAGATGGAGGGCGAGAGGAGGAGTGTCATGAGGGAAAGCGTGCATGGGTTGTGGTGTCATGGAATTATGGTGTCGCCAAGGTCCGGATATGACACGGTGTCATCTGACGCTATATCCAGGTGTAATGCGGAAGAAAAAGATGCTGAAATGGATTAAAATCACGTGGCAATGCTGATTGTATGTGTTAATGACTCTAACAATAGTTTTACGCATGTGTGAGAGACTAAATAATAATGCTAACTTAAAAGACATAAAACAAACCTATTAGCAACGGTACAGCAAATCTTCCTTTGCGTAATTTCCATATAAACAAGTCTTAAAAGCGAACGCGCACCACTAACCACGCCCCCTCCCTCGCATAAACACTCCCTCACCCTAAAAAGATTTTCAAAAAAAATAAAAATAAAAACAGGTAATACGAGAAACTATTCGAGGGAATACGAGCGCAAATCTTCCAATTTCCATATAAACAACGTTCTTAAAAGCCAACGCACACACGACTAATCGCTCTCCCTCTCTCCCAAATAAACAAACAAATAAAACAATAAAAAAAGAGACACAACAAAAAAAAATAATAATAAAAAAGAAGAAACTCCAGGAAATATCTAAAGGGAAACGAGCGCAAATCATGTGAACGCAAAATCCATGAACCGGAACACGAACCGCATCATGTCCGCGACTCATTAACCGAACCACTCGACTCGAAGCTCCGAACCACGTGGTCGAAACTTGCGATTTCCTTTACCAAAATACAAATAAAAAGAGAGAGGGGAGGGGAAAAGAAGGGGGGAAAAATCTATAGGAAGACCAGCAGGTGAGTTTTAATAACAAAAAGAAAGCGAGAGAGAGTTTTTTTTATGCGTCCTCGCTACACAGACACGGAAGGATCGGATGAATAGCTCGGCGCGTCATTATGATATGCCAAGTGGCGGGAGACGGTCTTGTTAAATCGCTTGAGGGGCGCCTGGCGGAGATCGGAAATCTATGGATCAATCGCATTTATTGTAGCCGCCTCGCCGGGCCTCCTTCTTTTTTGTTTTTTTCGTTTGCTTTTTTTTCTTTCTTTTCTTTTTTTTGTTTTCCCCATCCTCCCATCTCTTCATCGCTCTCCTCTTTCTTTCCCTTCTTTCTACCGTCTCTGTTTTCTCTTTCCCGT
>NC_051422.1:1601055-1606055 GCF_015228065.2 Penaeus monodon | reverse complement strand
TGGAGTGTAAGGTAAGGGTGGGGTGAAGGAGACGAAAGGGTGAAGGTGGGGGCCGAGGAGTTGGGGAAGAGATCGCGGGGTGAGTGGGAAGGGGGGTGGGTGTGAAAGGCTGCATCGGCTGGGGTAAAAGTGGGTAGGGGTGTCGATCAAGGTGAAGTTGGGGATGAAGAAAGGGAGGAAGGAGAGCGTGGAGTGAGGGGTGAGGTGAGGGTAAGGGGAGGGGAGTGGGGTGGAGTGATGAAGGGGTAAATGACAAGGCAGGGAAAGGGGTTGGAGGGTGAGAGTGTGTGGGAGATGGGGAGAAAAGGTCAGGGTTTGAGGTGAAGTTGTGGCGAGGGGTGGGGGAGAAAGAGTGCAGTTGGGGAATGTGGTGGAGGAGCTGGGATCATAGTGGAGTAGAGGAACGAAATAAGGGCAAGGGCTTAGGGTGATAAAGAGGTGGAATAAAGGGAGGATGGTGTGGAGGAGTGGGATAAAGAGTGAGGGCGGGGTGAGGGTAGGGAGGGGGATAAAGAAGAAAGAAGGAAAAGGGGAAAGGGAAGAGAAAAAGAGGAAATGGGGAGAGGAAATGGAGGTAAAAGTGGAGTATTGGAAAGGGACACGGGATGGGACTGGAATTTCCTTTGCGGACGAGGAAAAGGAGGAAAGAAGAGGAGAAGAAGATGGAAAAGGCGAAAGACAAGAGGGATCAGGAGGTAATGAAGGAGGGAAGAGAAAAAAAATGAAAATGAAAAAGAGGAGAAGCGGGAACGAGATGGAAAGGAATGAAGGAAAAAAAGAAAAAAAAATCAGAAAAAAGGGAAAAAAATAGAAAAAAGACACAAGAAAATCTGAAAAAAGGAATAAAGCGGAAAGAAAAGGAAAGAGAGAGAGAGAGAGAGAGAGAGAGAGAGAGAGAGAGAGAGAGAGAGAGAGAGAGAGAGAGAGAGAGAGAGAGAGAGAGAGAGAGAGAGGAAAAAAAGAGGGGAAAAAAATCCTCTGACGAAGGCGCTGACGAAGAGCAGACAGCGTGGAGGAAGGAGACTGATGGCTGTGTTTACACGAGGGAGGAGGATGTTTACGTGGATGCGCCGGTGGAGGGGAATTCGCTCCACCGCCGATCCATGTGGACGTCGCGCGCGGAGCAGGGGCGGCGCCTGTGAGGGTGGAGTGATTAATCGCCGGGTTAATTATCGAGTTTATTCATTAATCATCTTGAGAACAAATGTGTTTACAAGTGGATTAATATTCTCGGGATCGACGGAATTTTATAGGGACATATGGACGAAGTAAATATGCATACGCGCGCGCGTGTATACACATACACACACATGCAAATAATCTGTAGATGTAGACGTAGATGTATATGTATATGTATGTGTGTGTGTGTGTGTGTGTGTGTGTGTGTGTGTGTGTGTGTGTGTGTGTGTGTGTGTGTGTGTGTGTGTGTGTGTGTGTGTGTGTGTGTGTGTGTGTGTGTATTATATATATACTATGAGAAGAAGCTAAAATAACCCACTTTACCTTTTAAAAAAAATCCAGAATCGAGTCCCCGTTTTCACATCCCTAATTCCGGAGCGAAGTCGAAGGTTCACCGATTAAAGATAAACATCATAGTCTGCCCTTCAGGTCCGTCAAGAAACACATTGCCACAAGACAACGACGGAAAAAGAAAACGGAGAAATAGGAATTGAAATTACGTACATATACCTTTTTGTTGTTGTTGTTTTTTATGTTTATTTTCTAGCTTATTTCCTTATCTTCATCTGTTCATTTATCTGCTCACACGGTGATTCACTTCATTAGCATTGTTACTGTTGTTATTAGTAGTAGTATTGTTATTATTGTTATTAATATAGTTAAAATTGCTATTATTATGTGATCTTTATTATCATCATTATCTATCTTCATTACTATCCTTATTTGCATTATTATCATTATCTTTATTGATATAATTATTATAATCATCATTTTCTTCATTAATATCATTATTTTTATTAATATCATTATTTTATTTATATTGCTAGTACTATCATTATTATTATCATTATTATTAATCACTGTTATCATAATTATTATTGCTATTATCTTTATCATTATTATAGTCATTATCATTACCATTATCATAATAAATTATCATTATCATAATCACCCTCATCATTACTATTAGTAGTAGTATTACCATCATCATCATTATTATCACTATTACCATTATTATTAACATCATCCTTATTATCATTATCTTCTTGAGAGGTATGTATGCATACGATCAACAAATAAAATGTATAAATCAAATATTTCCTTTTTAGATAAAAAAAAACTATCTAAATTTACAGTGCTTTTATCAGGAAAATGTTGCTTTAGACACCCGTTTCAGGCACATTCAATTTGGCGATGAAAGCAAAGTTTAGCGGAATACTTTTTTATGAATGGCCAATTCGTGGGTTATAACGCGTGTAGTCAAAAGCGAGAGAGAGAGAGAGAGAGAGAGAGAGAGAGAGAGAGAGAGGAGAGAGAGAGAGAGAGAGAGAGAGAGAGAGGAGAGAGAGAGAGAGAGAGAGAGAGAGAGAGAGAGAGGAGAGAGAGAGAGGGAGGGAGAGAGGAGAGAAGAGAGAGGGGAGAGAAGAGAGAGAGAGAGAGAGAGAGAGAGAGAGAGAGAGAGGGAGGGAGAGAGAGTACGTCTGTGATTGTGTAACCACGCAATTGTATGTGTCCACATGTACGTATATTTCTTTAACCACAAGACTCCCTCCCCTCTCTCCCCTCCCCTCATTTACCTTATCCTATCTCACTCTTGCATAGCAACACCCCCAACCCCCTCAAAAAAAAAAAAAAAAAAACACTATGGCTCCATAATCTACCGCAAATTAGTCGGGGGAAAAATAGCCAATAGCCTAAGCAAATCACAATTACTAGGTCAGTATCATGTGCGTATGGCAACTAGAGTGTGTTTATAACGCCATAACCATAACCCTTAAGTGCGTGCTCGATTTTGTGGCCTTAAAGCTGCCCGCCCACACCCGGCAAAGGGATTCACGCCCACAACACTCCCACACAACACACGCATACGTAACAACCCTGGGGGCCTTCTGGATGGTGTTACGTCCTAACACCTGACGCAGAGGGGCGAAGGTGTTAGCTGATAGACGCAAAGGAGAATTAATTTCGAGTGCCACTTATTAACAGGAAAGGATAGGGTGGGACAAGTATATATGAATGTTCAAAGTCGAGGTGATAAGAGGCAGAAAGTGTCATTTCCCAGTCATGTCTATCAAGGAGAATGTGACAGAGGGTGTCATCTCCAAGTGCCGGTAATTAAGGCGATAAGGAGTGCCATCTGTAAGTCCTATCAACAAAACGGAGAAAAGGGAGTGGCACAACCAAGTGCCAATAGTTAAGGAATAAGTTGGCTGATAGAACCATCTCTGAGTGCCAAGCATTTTGGCTAATAAGGGCCAGCCGTCTCCAAATGCTAATTATTAAGGTGATATGGAGTGCCACATTTGGATGCCAGTAAATAAAAGTAACTTGATGCTTGGGAGGGCCAAAAAATAAATAGGTGTTAGGAAGACCCATATGTGCGTGCCAATGCAAAGAGTATCGTTATCACACGTGTTGTTTTTTTACGTTAGCTATCCTGAAAAAATACTGTCACTTATAAACTGATTAATAATTATGATACTTGGCCAAAAGAATTAAATGACAACAACAACAATATAATAAAAATGATAATGACAGTAATGGTGATGATAATAATAGCAACAATAATAGTGATAATCATAATAATAATGATAATAGCAATGATAACAACGGTAGCAACAGCAATAATAACAAGAAAAGACACAACAACAATAAACCAAGAAAGAGAAAAATGAAAACAAAACCAAAAACTGAGTCCACGCCAGTGCCAGTACCACTCGTCCCCAAACCACTTAAGTGCCAAGTGACACCCATAGCAAATTGATATGCAAGTGTCGCTGCTTCAGAACCATCCTGGGATTAACACACACGCGCGTGAGGTGAATGAACAACAAAGCGCTGTCGTTAAGGATTCTCAGAGGGGGAACTTCAGGTTACTTAAGGAAAAAAGGTCAGGTTAGTTGGAAAGGTCAAGGTTAAATCTGTGTGGCAGTGAGTCTCGTGCGTGGCTGTTCCGGTCCTAATAAGTGTGATCTGAGTTAATGAAAACGTCGGGGCTACACTTATGAATGCAGTTCTCGGTCCAAGGATGAAAACGCAGGGTATGGTTTGTGGTAGCGGGATGTACACATACAAGCGCGTATACACATACATGCGTGGACATACACATGCATACTCACACACACACACACACACACACACACACACACACACACACACACACACACACACACACACACACACACACACACACACACACACACACACACACACATACAAAAAAAAAAAAAAAAAACGCGCGCGCGCAATACTTAAGACTGACAGACAGATAGACATATAGATAGGTGGAGAGAGAGATAGACTGCTATTAGATATAGACAGATACAGATAGACAGATAGATGGACAGATAGATTGATATTAAATGTAGACAAATACCGACGGACATATAAATATAGATAAAAGAAAACTGATGCAATTATCGATATAAATACACATTCGACAAGACTTTGCGCCGCAAATAAGTCTAAAATTTACCGCAAAATTTAACAGAAACACAACACAGATGTCAGTATTGTGGGAACAAAAACAGGTGAATTATTGTATTTTAGTGCAAAGAATGAAAATAAACACGCATCTACTCGACAACTTGATGGAAGATTATGGTACCTGAACCACAGGTGAGAAGATACATACATATTATCTTGCTTATTTGTGGTGGACTGAGAGACAAATCTACAATGTAATGTGTAATATAATATTCCTTTGAAAATATACGGTGTATGATATGCCAAGCGATTCGAGAAATCTGTAATAGTACTTTATGTGAGAAAAGATAGCTCTCGAGACTTAATATTGTTTTAGCATTTTTTCAAAAAGCCAA
>NC_051422.1:1563524-1585955 GCF_015228065.2 Penaeus monodon | reverse complement strand
TTGGGCGGGAATGGTTTTTTTAAAATTCGTTGGGCTTGTTTTTGGGTTTCAACTTTTGTCGCAGTGTCGACGGGAAATGAGATTGTTAAAATTTGATTACTTAGAATTGGGATATTAAAAGATGGTGTGGTTTTTAAATTTAAAAAGGATTAGATATCGGATTACGTTTTTAAAATATTAGAGAATGGGAATTATAACACGTTAACAATATAAAATGTTGGTTATCTAAGAAAGATAGGTGTAGGGAAAATTTTTATTGTATTTATACATTTTTGCAACCAATATAGTAAAACTTTCGAAATTTGGAAATGAGGTAATATCAACTTGTACTTTCATTTTAGAAAATTGTAAAGAAAAGATGGGTATTAAAAATTTTCATATTATATCTTCAATATTGTGAAAACGTGTCATTTTTTCATATTTGAAAATAGGGGTAGATGACGCTAAAACTTTTGAACAGGTTATTATAAAAATGGAAACAATCTATTGAAATTATTCAAATTTTTTTTTAGTTTTTTGTTAATAGAAATCATATTTAGAATATAATGAAAGTGAAGATGGTATACAACGTAATCATATTTGATTTGTAGCTTCATAATATCATATTTTAAGGATATAAGGGGGGGTAAACCAAAGAAATCGGTTTAATGCATGAAAAAAGTATAAACATTTCTTATTATGAATAGATATTGTTCTTACAGCGAAAAAAATTTTTAGTCCCAATTTTGGGACATTAAATCACAATAAGTAAATGATTTGTTTTAACGAATTCTCGATGATAAAGGGGAAAATTTGTAAAATATACCGAAAGAATTACAAGAACGAAGATTGGTATATCGAAAACCAGTAAAAGTTATATTAAACGTGATAATGAGGATAAAAGGGGGTTTTGTTACGCTGAATATCAGCATTTTTAATTATGAAGACGGGAAATAGATTACGAAAAAACAATGATAATTATTTTCTATTAAAACAAAATATGACTTATATTTTGATTTTTTCTGCCCTGCAAAATAAATTTCCCCAGTAAACTTGACACGTGTCAGGAACCCACTAAAAATTGGGATTTCTCGGGGTGGGGGCCTCCCCCGGGGGAGGAAAAAAGAATTCTGTCAAAAAGCAGATTTTTTTTTTTTGTAGTTTTAATTTCTTGGCGAAGATAGAGTCTCTATTTCATTTGTAAACTACTTTAAAAAACTATTGAATAAACATACGTACATACATACATACATACTAACCCCCTTCCACAAACACACAAACACACATCACACATACACACGAGTGAACACGGTCATTCTCGACCTGGAGTCCTGGAATCAAATTACGGATTTTATCTCGGAATTTTGGCAGCGAAATAATTTCGGGGTCACTTTTTTTTCCCGACCCATTTGTTTTTTTATTTTTCCCGGCCACTAAAGGGAAACACACACGCGCGGTTTTATGTTATTAGTATTATAATATAATATATAATATATTTATATAATAATAATTATATATATAATATAGTAAATTATTTTAATTATATATATATAAATATTATAATATATATATTTGGGTATATATATATAATATTATATAATATATAATATATATATTATATATATATGTAGTATGTATGTATTATATTTAATATTTTATAGTATATATATATGTTTTATACAAAATTATATAAATAGATAGATAAATAATAAGTATGGTGTGTTGGTGTATTGTTATTTTATATGTAGGTATTAGTATGTATTATAATTTTATAAATATATATATATTATAAAATTATAAAAATATATATAATAAAAATAACGTGTCGTATACGTTGTATGAAAATTTTACTATTAAATACATAGATCATAGATGGTATTGTTATAATATATTATAAATATATATATAAAATATATTATATATAATGTATAAATATAATAAATTTATATAATATTATAAAATATATAGTGGTGTGTGTAGTGTATGGGTGTGGGGTTGAGGTTGTGTGTGTGTTTGTTTGGTGTTGTGTGTGTGTTGTGTTGTGGTGTGTGTGTGTGTGTGGGTGGTGTGTGTGTGTGAGTGTGTGAGTGGTTTGTGTTGTATTTGTGTGTTTGGTGTGGGTGTGTGTGTGGTGTGTGTTGTTTGTATAGATATGTTTTGTGTGTGGTGTTTGTGCAAAAATTTTATAAAATTTTTTCTTGACGTCTTCAGCTAATGCTTTCTGATTTAGTAGTAAATAATGAATAAGCAATAAACAACCGTAACACAAAAAAAAAAAAATATTCACACTAGTAAAAGGAGTCAAAATTACTATAAAAGAGTCTTTTCCCCCCCCCCCCCCCCCCCCCCCTCTCTTCCCCTTTTTCCCTCTCTTCTCCTCTTCCCCCTTCCCCCTTGTACCCCCCCCCCCCTTCCACCCCCCTCTTTCCCCTTCCCCCCCCCCTTTCCTTCATTCCCCCCTCCCCTTCCCCCCTTTTCCCCCCCCCTTTCCCCACCCCACCCCCTTCCCTTGCCCCCCCCCCCCCCTTTCCCCCCACCCTTCCCCTCCCCTACTACCCCCCCCCTTCCTTTCCTTCCCGCCCCCTCACCCCCACCCTTTCACCCCCTTCATTCGTTTCCCCTTCCCCCTTCACCCCCCCACCCCCAAACCCTTTTCCCCTGCCCTTTCCCCCCCCCCTTTCCTTCCCTCAAACCCCCTTTCCACCCCCCCCCCCCCGCCCCTTTCCCCCCCTTTCCCCTCCCCCCTTCCCCCCCTCTGCCCCCCCTCCCCCCCCTTCCCCAAATCCCCAGGGAAAAATTTCCCCCCGGCCCCGAGACGGCTGACGAGGAGCGCAGAGGCGACGGGGGGGAAACCGTCATCCGGGGAATTTGCAATTAGGGACTAAAGCCGCGTTGGTCAGGTCGGCGCCCCGGCCCCACGCAACGGAACCCGGGGCCTTTGGGGGGGAGACGGCGATATCGGGGGGTTAAAGCTTAGGAGGCAAAAGTGTGGGGTTTTTTTATCATTTTTTCTTCTGTGGGATTTCTTTATCTCTCGTCTCTGTCTCCGTCTCTGTCTGTCTCTCTCTCTCTCTCTCTCTCTCTCTTTTTATTTTCTCTTTTTCTCTCTCTCTCTCTTCTCTTCTCCCCTCCTTCTCTCTTTTTCTCTTCTTCTCTCTCCCCTTCCTTCTCTCCTCTCTTTTTCAGTGATTTGGATACGGTTTTTTTTTCTTTCCCTTTTTTTTTTTTTAGTTTAAGAGTATTGTGATTTTTTTTCTCTTGGGGTCTATGATAAAACCCTTTAGAGGACGTTATTATTATTATAGTAGTAGCATAGTTAGTAGTATTATAATTATTATTAATAATATACCTTTTAATTATCATTATTATTATTTTATTTTATTATTATTATTATTATTATTATTTTTATTATTATCTTTTATCTCATCTTCTTCACACCATCATCATTCTTATTATAAACACCATCTTTTATTATCCTCATCATTAATCCCACAAACACAAGCAATTTAAAAAAAAAAAAAATCTTTTTTTAAACACAAATTAATTGAAATAAAAAAAGAAAACGATATCATTCTGCGGGAAAGTGTTTTCATTTAAAACCGAGATTATTTAAATTATAATGGAGGGATTTGCCACTCGTGTTTAAAGGCTTTTGACGGGGCCAAAACCTTTTTAAACGCAGTAAACAATAAACTCAGTTTTTGTCCCAAAAGCCCCCTACCCTTTTGGGGGCCGGGGGGCCCTCTCGTTTCCGCTTGATTTCGTTGTTCCTGAGGTTTTCTAAGAAAAATAAAAGTAAAGAAAAAACCCTGAAATTACAGACTTTTTTTTCTTTGCCACACCTTCAGTGCTCTTTTTTTTTGCGGGTTTACACGAGACTACAGTAGGCGTAGTCAGCACCCCCCCTCAGACCCCAGCTCTCTTCTACAAAAGGGTAGCCCTTACGGCATTGACCCCTGGGTAGGGGGGCCCAGAAGGTCGGGGGCGCCCTTTTTGGGCGAAATTTTTTTTCTCCATTCAAAATTTTCCTCATCATGTGATTTCCCCTGGCTACCGGAGAAACCCTTTGGGCCCCCTTTCGCCTGGGGGGGGGGCACCATTTCCCGCCCTTCGCACGGGGGAAATTTGGGCGGAAAGGGAGTTTTCCTCCACAAAACTCGATCCTCTCTGTGGACTGGGAAAAAAACCGGGCTTCCACTGGGGGGGAGGGCCCCAAAATACTGATTTACTCTCTCTTAGCTATTGCTGTTAGGTTGTCCCAAAAATTTAAAAAAGTTTTTAAACCCTTCAAGAAAAAATTTTTTGAGCAAAGGGGTCGGCCCTGGTCCGAGCCCAGGATGGATGTCCCCCGGCTACCCCTTCTCCCCTCAGAGGGGGGGGCGACTCATGACCACCAAGCCCAAACTCGACCCTGAAAAAGGAAACCCCCACAACGCCCAGAACGAGAAGACCACTTTTCAAAACCCCACCGAGAATGAAAGGGTTTCGCGAATGTAAATGCGTGAAAAAAAACAATCGCTTTTGAACGTAAACCCCCTTTATCATAAAAAAGGCCCTTGATGGTAAGTGGACGGCGTTTTTGATTTTGCCCAAAAAATTGGCAGAGGGAAAAGCCTCCTTGAAAAAGTACAATAAACTCCCGATTAAGGTTTTATTTTAACTGGAAAATTTCATGATCTTGATTTAAAAAGAAATTTATTCCTTTTGGGCCCCCAAATACCGGGTAAGGGAGTAATTTTTCACAGGGTTTTTGAGGACGAGGGAAAGGGAAAGTGAAATTCTTGGAGCATGAAGGACCAAGAGGGTAGGGGGCTTTTCCCATTGTAGGCCCAAAAAGAAGGAGGGGAATGTCGAACAAAAAACTGGACTGTGTTTTTTGACCTTTGTTTTGAAAAAAATTCCAGAAATGTCAAGGCCGGTTTTTAAAACGAGTTCAAGAAAGACCTTATACCAAAAGCCAATGCCGAAAATAGAGGGCCAAAAATTCGGAAAAAACCTCATTAAGTGCTTTTAAAAAAAGATTCAAAAAAATTTGGGTTTGCCGCAAATGGCTAAAAGCCCATGACACCTTTCATTTTGTACTAGCCAAACCCAAAATTTTGGCAAATTTTGGAGGCCCCCATCAGTCAGGTCTGTGAGGGAAAACACCCTGAAGGGGAGACTGAAAATTAGCATTAAAAGGGAAGCATGAATTTGGTTTAACTGAAGCTAAGAGGAAAGGGGAAAATTTTGACACACAAACCGTTTATTTCCCTTTATGCTGAAGTATTTAAAAAACTTCCCCCCAATAGTGCAAGAAATGCAGTCAAAAAGCTTGCAGCCAAGGAAAAGGGAAATTGCTAAACTTAAAAAAAAAGGGTTAAAAAAAATTAAAATTTTAAATTTTATCATTTCCCAAAATTTGGTTGATCAAAGGGACCCCTCCCCAGCTAAACTCAAAAGGAGGATGATACCGAACACAGCCCGGGAAAGCGAAACCTTTCCCCTCCGGCACTCCTGTGGGGATTTTTCGTCGGGCTCGGACGGTTTCTCGTGAGAGAAGCAGATCGCAATCTGTCAGTCGTTCCCTCATCAGGAGGTGCAGGACATGGAGGCTTCTGTCCCCCAAACCCCAACCCCGAGAGAGGCCCCCGGGAAAGGGGAGGGGAGGAGGCGCCCCTCCCCCCCAAAAAAAGAAGAAAAAAACTGGGGGACAAGGCATTTAAAAAACCCCCATAAAACGTAATCTTCCCCCGTCGACCATTATAAAAGGGAAAAACTGTCAAAAGTCTTAGATCTAAATTTAAATGCCCTTTAAAATTATTTTAAGCCTCTTTCCTATCTCCCGTATTATAGTTCTCCAAAAAACCCGCACTAACACACCTCGTCTCAAACAGGTGGGTTTCGCTGGGGAAACTACCTTTATTTTGGGGAAGGTTTCGTGAGGGTAGGGGTGGGGGCGGGGGTCCCCAATGTACATCCACCAAAGCCTCCCTTTTACAAAAAAGTGGGCTATTTATTCTCTTTGGAGTTTTTCGCTGCAAAGTAAAAATTAATGGCACTTTAAACTGGCTATATTTCACTTTATTGGCCACCCGATCAGCGATAGCCTATGATTAGCTCTTTGTCTTCAGGAAGTCTTTTCCCAAAAATAAAGTAAAATTTTTGCTGTTTTAAAGCTCCCTCATACGTTTTTGGGGGTTTCCCTTTCGGGTGGATGGTAGGGGTGAGCAAGTAGTAAGTTGTTAAAGAGTCCGATTTTTAAACCTTCCCGAATGATGGTAGTTCCCCACGCGGGTGGACGTAATACCGGTAAATTTTAGCTTTATTGACTTTTTCCCCTGGTCTCTTCATCAATACAGCCAAGTGCCTGTGGCACACCCTTGACGATCGTTGGGAAGGGGATCATCTTTCCCATTTTTTTTAAATATTTAGGCCCAAAAAAGGGAGAACGGCCCCCAGGCCTAAATTTTAAAGTAAAAAGGGGCAACTTGGGGGCGCCTTCACAAGGGGGCAAACCGAAAATTGTTGGGGAAACCCTTTATGAAAAAGTAAAAAAATTCAGATTCGAATTTTAGAAGCGCATTGGATCCATTCCTAAAAATTCGACAGATAGCGGGAAACTGAGTTTTCCCTGGTGGACACCCTTTTCCGGGAGGGCGCTTTTGCCGACCCCAATAAGGGCCCACAGGCTTTTTTAAAAAAAAACATCACAAATGAGAACTTTTTAAATTTCAAACTAGCAAAGCTAGGGCTCGTAGAGTTTAAAAGACAAGCAAAAAAAGACCCCCTGGCTTTCTTTTCTCTCAATAAATAGCTTTTCCCAAAAAAAAAATCAGAGGTTTGGTCCACGTCAATAAAATCAATAAAACAAAACATCTTTAAAAATTTAAAAAAATCATTTATGAGGGAACCCCAAATTTTTACCAAACCTAAAGAAAATTGCTAAAGTACTGCCGGCCGGTTTTCTTACACAAACAGCCGGCCAAAATACCTCCCGCTTTTCCCGACCACCAAGGAAAGCCGCTGAGCTGCAACCCATTCACTTTGCCCCAGGAGATGCTTTTTATTATAAAAAAAACCCAACAATGAATTACTTGTCCGGGGCCCTAAAGCCTGTAGAGGAAAAATCCCCAGGCCCCGATGAGATTCGATATGAGATGAGAAGCATCTTAAAACATGAGAAAATGGTAAGTTTTCTAGAAAATGTTTCAATTTTTAAATTTTGGGAAAAGGGAAAACTTTTCCCAAAATCATGGGACTTTCCCACTCCTTTCCCCAAATTTAAAAGGGGGGGTTAATCCCAAATTGCCATCTCCTACCGCCCAATTTCGTTTTACAAGTTGCTTTTTCAAAGTCATGGAACAATTGGTTTAAAAGTAGGCTATTGCATTTTTTAAAAATTTCAGTAATTTTTCTAGTTGACGAAACAGTGCGGGTTTTCCCCAAGGGGCGCCAAAAACTCGATCAAACTAGTAAAGCTGGACACAATTCAAGAGGGGCCCTTGCCAAAAAATTTTTTGATTTCAGTATTTTTTGAATAAAAAAGCCTACGACAGAAATGGCGATATGGCCTACCAGAAAAAATTTATGCTTTTGGTTACGTTTGGAAAAATTGGGCCCTTTTTTTATTCAAAATTTTATTTTTCAGAACTTTTGCTGTCAAATTTTTTTCCCACAATTCCACTTTTTCGGACCTTTTTTGTTTCCCGGCAAAAAGGGGTCCCAAAAAAGGAAGTGTCTTGTCACCAACATTTTTCTATGTATGATCAAAGACATCTTACCCGCTCCTCCTCGGAATCTTAAATACTCACTGTACGCTGATGATTGTGATTAAAGGACTCCCCAAAAATTCCGAATTTTTGCAAAAACGCATCCAAAGGCACTGGATATGATTCATAACTGGGGCCTCCATTTGGGTTTTTAAATTTTCCATTAGAAAAATTTTTGGGGTAATTTTTTTACGTAGGAGGGAAAACCGAAAAATCAGCTAACTCAGACAACCACCCAATAACCCATTCAAAATTCTGCTAAAATTTTTTGGTCTACATTTTGATGTAACAAACTGGAAAGCCCCCATTGGTCAGTTAAAGAATAAAGGGCAAAAACACTAAATTTTTTTAAAAAGGGTTTTTGGTAGAAATGGGGAGCTGATAGAAGTCTTTGCTAATGGGAAAATTAAAAACCCGATTTTGGGGCCCCAAAATAGATTATGGGGCAATCGTGTATGGTTGGGATCGAGAAAAAAGTTTGAAAGGATTGGATTGGGTGTGGGAGAATGCATGGTTTTCGGTTTTGCCCGGGGGCCCTGGGAAATGCACCGTATCGAGCGTCCCGGGGGTTTAAATCAGGGTAACCCCCCCTCCGGCTCAGACGCCCGGCCCGTTAGCCTTGAGCTTTCCGCCCAAAAGGGGGCTCGGGCCCCAGCCACCCTAATGGCAATAGTGGGATTAGGCCCTTTTCCCCGAGATCCCGACCTCGTCGAGAAAGGCGGTATAGATCTCTCTAAACCCTTGATACCCGGGGTTTAAAAAACCCTGCGCCATGGGGGAAACCCCCAAATTTTTTATCATGGAAGCCCGCTTTCCCTCATAAGGGGCCCTGGCGCCGGGGGGGTGGAGGTACGCCAGAGGTTTGAGGATCCTGTTTAAAAAATCTCCCCCTTTTTTTTATATATATACCGGGCGGCTCCAAAACGAAGGTGTGTGGGTGGGGTGGGATGTTTGACTGGGAAAGTGAAAATAAAGTTTTAGACTGCCGAATCATCATCTCTTTCTTGCTGAAAATTTTTGCCATTATAAAAACCCTTGATTTTTTTCCTATCGACGACCCACGTTTGAATAGTTATTTTTTTAGATTCTTAAATTCCTTTAAAACCATTTTAAAACTTAGAAACCCCCCAAAAATGAAATTTGGGTAATACCTTCGTGCACATGGTGCCAATAAACAATCAAGCTAATATGGGTTTCCAGGCCACCTGGTATCCATGGCAATTTAGCAGGCTGACAAATTAGCGGGCAAATGGGGATCTGGACCTTAGCATAGTCCGTACAGATCTCAGGTGTTTTTTGTCTCTTATAAAAGCCCAAAAAAACCTTTTCCTGTGGAAAAATGATGACCAAACCCCCCAAATGACAAACAAAATCAACAAAACCCAAAAACCGTGGGGGCCATCCCCAGGAAGGAAAAAAAGGGGGGAGGTGGTGTTGGGCCCCCCTTAAAGGGGCAACAGCACAAGATTTACCCACCTAAATCCCCAAATTGAAAAAAGATTCCCCCCAAGGGTGCCACCCCTGCAACCCCATCCCTTTAACCCCTTTAAACTATCCTCACAGTTTGCAAAAATTTAACACCCCCAAAAACAAAGTTTAAAAAAAAATTTTTTCCAAATTTAAAAAAAAAGAAATTTACACTAATAAACAAACCTATTTAAATGATGAAAAAAACATCAGTAAAATAAAACACTTTTTTAAGGGAGACAAAACTTTAAAGACCTTATCTAAAATTGGGCAGAATAAAAAGGATCCATTGGCTTAAAAACCTTGGGCCACATGCCGCTGGTTGATAGCCAAGAAATCCAACAAAAAAAAAAAAAAAAAAAAAAAAAAAAAAAAACGTATTTGCCGTTACAGCCCGCTAGATCATATGATAGTAATGGTGAACTAACAGGTAATTTTCCGGTTCGTGGTGTTATTATGTAATGGTAATGTGTGGCTTTCTGTCTAAGAGAAATAATGGTCGGATTTGCTATTTCATCACTGATATTTGTGTATGTGGGATTTAGCTGTCAGAAATCGAGCTTTACGGAGGAGGGGGAGGAAATCTTTGCGTTTTAAACACTGTTAATAAATATTAGATTAAGTCCCTAGAGAGAGAGAGAGAGAGAGGGGGGGGGAGAGAGAAAGAGAGAGAGAGAGAGGGGGGGGAGAGAGAAAGAGAGAGAGAGAGAGAGAGAGAGAGAGAGAGAGAGAGGAGGGGGAGAGACAGAGAGTAAGAGAGAGAGAGAGAGAGAGAGAGAGAGAGAGAGAGAGAGAGAGAGAGGAGAGAGAAGAGAGAAGAGAGAGGAGAAGAGAAAAGAAGAGAGAGAGAGACGAGAAAAGAGAGAGAAAAAAAGAGAAGAGAGGAGAGAGAAAGAGAGACAGAGAGAGAGAGAGAGGAGAGAGAGAGAGAGAGAAGAGAGAGAGAGAGAGAGAGAGAGAGAGAGAGAGAGAGAGAGAGAGAGAGAGAGAGAGATTGCGATATCCCTCACCAGTAATTTGAATAAATTATATAATTTAAATAAACATCACAAGTCTCAAAAAAAATACTATATAGAAAATTACAATAAAATACAATAGTAGATTGTTGACAAAGACCTCGGGCAGTTTCCAAAGGAAAACTTTGCGCCTTCATCATTGCAAACTTTCTTTTTTCTGAAGTGTGGCATCTAAACTTTTATTTGAAACGGAATTAAGATATGTTTTCTCACTTTAGTTTATGAAACATTTCATAACATTTTCTCGAACGACAAGAAACTGATTTTTTTCCTTTTTTTTCTCTTTTTTTATCTGAACTTATATTTAACAGGTGATCCAACTTGCTTATGATTATGAAGTATTTGATTGTTATATAATAATGACAGGCAGGCAGTCAAGCAGGCAAGCAGGAAGGCAGGCATGCAGGCAGGCAGGCAGGCATGTAGGCAGGCAGGCAGGAACAGCCCCTCCCCCCTCACACACATACTTTATAAAAAGGAATATAAGAAAAGGAAAGACATTATATAATATAATCTGTTTATTTCCATAGTCTTTTATTCCATTTGTATCGTGTGGAAATCCCTTTTTAACAAATGCTGAATAATTTAATAGCCATAAATCTACAATCAAGCAAATATTTTGACAAGCCACATGATGCTCGAGAGAGAGTGAGAGAGAGAGAGAGAGAGAGAGAGAGAGAGAGAGAGAGAGAGAGAGAGAGAGAGAGAGAGGAGAGAGAGAGGAAGGAGGAGGAAAGAGAGAGGAGAGAGAGAGAGAGAAAAAGAGAGAGAAAAAGAAAGAGAGAGAGAGAGGAGAGAGAAAGAGAGAGAGAGAGAGAGGAGAGAAAGAGAAGGAGAGAAAGAGAGAGAGAGAAAGAGAAGAGAGAAAAAAGAAGAGAGAGAAGAAAGAGAGAGAGAAAGAGAAGAGGAGAGAGGAAAGAGAGAGAAAGAGAGTGAGAGAGAGAGAGAGAGAGGGGAAGAGAGGGGAAGAGAGGAGAGAGAGAGAGAGAGAGAGAGAGAGGAGAGAGAGAGAGAAGAGAGAAGAGAGAGAGAGAAAGAGAAGGGAGAGAAAGAGAGAAAAAAAAAGGGAAAGAGAAAGAAAAGAAAGAGGAAAAAAGAAAAGAAAAGAAAGAAAGAGAGAAAAAGAGAGTGAGAGAAAGGGAGAGATGGAAGGAGGGAGAGAGGGCAAAAAGGGAGGGAGAGAGAGAGGAAAGAAAAGATAGAAAGAAGGAATGAGAGAGGTACTGGAAGGAAAGGAGGAAAGAGAGGGGAGGGACGGCAGGAGTGGAACTAAGAGAGAGAAATTGTAAACTTTTAAAAAATTTTTTTTTTTAAACATATCTAGATTTTAAGTAAAGTAGATCATTCTAGCATCTGGTAAGTTAAAGAAACTATCCAAGCCTGAGCCAGCATAAATTGTGAAACTGGAACAGGCATAAAAAAGACACAAGTAGAAATAATCATTTGCAATTTTCTTTTTTTTCACTTAAGCAGATATTCTGGAAGATTTTTTTTTTTTTGATATATCATAAATAAATTCTATTTTTTTATATAAAAATACCTCATAACATAACAATTTTGTATTTTACACAAATTACTAGCACCCACATCACAATTTTAACACTTGATTTGCATTATATTCTCAAACATTGCATCATTATATGTGCTTTTCAATTTTTTTCCATTATCATCATCATTTCAGACTTCATTATATTTTTTTCTGTTGCATTAAAGTACTGTTGTTATTAGTGAAAACAAAAATGGTTATTTAGATGTATTTGATTGCAGATATTCTAGTGATGGTCATTTTTTTATAGAATACTTTACAATAAAAAATAATGCACAAGTTGCCAATCATAAAAACAAAAATAAAATCAGTTTATTTAACATAAAAAGTTAATATTGCAACAACCTTACTCAAAATTATACCTTTTTCCAGATTAAACTCTTAACATATACTAGTTTCTAATATAAATGATGACTCTTTTATAAATTAGCTATTTCTGCATGAGCTATGTTGCCTGAAATGTGAAAAATTAAATACAACTCATAAATAGAACACTTTTTGCATTTTTTTATTAGTAAAGAGTGTGTAGCATGGTACAGACTCATACCATTTAACTTCTATGTTGTCAACTTAATCTATATTTGCTGTATTTTTTAAGAGGGACAAAATGGAGATTCTATATGAATTCTATTGATTTATGAGTAAAACATGCAAAATTATATAATGTATTTTTTTTGTCTACAAACACACATGGGCATAAAATTACAGAATGTAAACAAGTATGAGCTTTAAAATATACTTTACAAAGAATTTTTTATCAATATTTCTAAACTTGGCATTAATCCTAATTTTGAATACTCTTTCTCAAAGATTTTTTGCAGCTCTGGATGTACTCAAACTTAGGAAGCATTATCAGAGAGGAAAATAATTCAAGCTAGCTACAGTCCTTAAGAACGC
The DNA here is from genome assembly GCF_015228065.2 of Penaeus monodon. NCBI lineage: Eukaryota > Metazoa > Arthropoda > Malacostraca > Decapoda > Penaeidae > Penaeus > Penaeus monodon. The sequence continues at coordinate 1,573,299 of NC_051422.1, read as the reverse complement.
TTTAACCAACACTCATTCCCATTTCACCTCTAACTGCTTGTTATGTTGCAAGCATACCTTAGTGCTTCCATTAGTTTTGGGAGAATCTAAAGCTGGGGATTTCCCGTCGCCTCTGCTGTCTGATACTGAACACAGCTGATAATTGTCTTTTTTATCCAACATTAAAAAAATAGAAAATGGTCCCCCAGTTTAATTCAGTTTAATTTAACATCCCTTTTCCTTCTTTCTTAGTTCATTCAGTGGAGGATGACTGTACTTTAAGTAGGGGGCTATGGTCAAACTTCTCTTGCTCATGCCTAAGCATATCAGCGTCTTTCATTGTGAAAGAAAAAATCAAAATGTTATATTAAAAAGTCTGTCTCAGTTATTAAAAATGGTTAAATAAATAAAATAGGATTCATATTCATTAACAAATAGAGAAAATATACCTTAAGGAGTGAAAATTAATTAAATACAGTAAAAAAATAAATAAATAAATAAATTTATGAAAGAAATTGAACTTCATAAAATTTATACTCTTCTTCACAGGTAACCAAACACTGACATCTTTCACCCACCAGCAAGAAAAGGAAAGTCAATTATAAAATTAAGTTAGTTTCATACCTCTACTAACTAATCAGACAAGAGTAACAGACTTTCCAAGGAATTTTGTTTAACACATCTACCTTCTAGTGATATGCCAGTCATGGCTGAATAATAAACTTTATCATCTCGCCAAGTTTGTACTATATCATTTTTGCATTCAGCTGCATATCAATTCATTGTGCAAAAGATATCACACTAGTATGATCTTTTTATCAGACATCATAACATAAAATTGTTATAACAAGTGGCCTGTACATACTAGTCCATATCACAGACCCCTGCTCTATTGTTATGAAAATAATCTCTTGTTCATTAAAGATTTCCTCAAGCAAAAACAACAAATATCAAAATGAATTAGTGATAACAAGATACTATAACAGAAACAGAAGCTTGTAATTTTGACTCTTAGAGAAATAAAAGACTGGTCACAGTTTAACAAAGTCTTGAACATTCCACTAATATACAAACATTTCCAATACTTCTGTCAATCTCTATGATACCATAAACCTATATTATTTGTTCCATAACATAATAAAATTAGTAATAACTCATTGGGGGAACACTTTATACATAACTGATAGAGAGGTACAATTCATTAGAACAAATCAGACATCACCAGTAAAGTAAATATCTATTGCATTTACAATTCACCTAGCAAATTTGCTGTACTGACTATGATATACCATTATAATGTTGACTATAATAATTCCATCTCATCTTAAAGGTACTATTTTTACAATAACAGGAAGTATATCATTTTATCTGATACTGTAACTACTATCCACATGTTACCAGAGGCGTACATTACTGGTATGAGGTAAGCCTGACTCATAAACTACAGAACTAAAAAGCCAGTAACAAATAGAGTCTCACTAATAACAACTGCTGCAGGGTTTCAAAGGATATTAGTTCAGCTGACAATGACAGCTACCCTAAACACATATATTGCTAGTCAACACAGGGATAACCCATTACTCTGAAAGAGGTTTAGATTGTATATAATCAAGAACATTGTTACACAGGTTATGATGGCATGCCTAGCTATACTAACAACTATATTTATTATTTGTTATTTCACAGTCCTTTTCAAGAGGATGCAATATTTTCTACAATATTTGATTTGAAAATAGATTACAATATATCTAATTTTACTTCATCTGGGATTCAGTTTGAAACATGTGAAGATACTCTCCTTTTTTTAAACAAACAATGCAAGTCTGATTTCTCTTACTAACATTTGGTATAACTTTCATCTCTAGATCTCTTCATCTATTCAAGTTGACCATTTTATATGATTTCCTAATTGGTCCAGCTAATTATGTATATACTTATTTATTGGCAATCTGGTATCAAAAGGTAAAAAAGTAAAAATAATCACATTTCTGAGCTCTGCACCAAATTGTGATATCTGCAGCATCTTAGGTACAAAGCATATGACTCAGTGGTTGTTACAGGGGTGAAACATTCACAGAGCAAAAAATTACACAGTGCAGAATCTCCACGTGTCTGTAATGCCTTACAGTACTCTACAGTACTCCACTAAACAAAGACATTTAGCATTACAATTGCTAATACTTGTCTCTGAGCATTTTGAATGGAGAATGTAGCTGTGAGACAAGTAAATTCATTTTGGAAAAAAGAGAGAAAAAAATGATGGCTTATGACAGCCCTGAACTAAACTCCTGCTTATGAAAAGCCTTTGAACTAAACCATTGGGAAATTAGACAACTAGGAAACAGTGATAGAAAAATAGTTAAATAGTAAATAAAGCAATAAGATCAGCTATCGGAAAGTTGCAAAACAACAGGTAACAGCAAATACATTATTTTTCAGTGGCAATATTTATTTACATAAATACATGACAATGTTTGCTTTGTCATGATACTGCTATCTTTTTAATGATTTACTTGCTAGAGATAGCCTTATGCCATATTTTCCTTTTATTTATTTTTGTGTACATTCAAATATTCGTAGTATTTGCAAGAGTGTGAAGCCGTAATATATAAATCTAATCTCTCCTATGAACAGGGGGGGGGAATATAATTAGAGATATTTGTGAAATACAATTGATAAATTATAAATAATGAAAATGTAAACAAGCCTTCTTGTATGCTTCTCCTCAACGCGATGCAATGATATCTCACGAAACCCAATCATTATGGAAGGTTTGTTCACAAAATTGGAGTTTTGTAGTGAACACACATCTATTAGGACAAATATCTGTCCTCAAATGCAAGCACCTGCATTTAACATGAACACTTTTTGCACTAGTATCTCTGAAAAAATAAAAGAGAGAGAGAAAAGAGAAAAAATGTAAAAAATAATAAATTTTCTCTATCAACATCAACTCATAAAGCTAGCAAAAGAACTATGACATCATTTGAAAATAGGAGCCAAGAGAAAAAACATTTCATTTTGGCATGTTGAATTCAGTATTCTGCTTCACACTTAATAAACATATATAGAAATATAGCTTACTACTAACAAAAAATAAAATGTAGTTGTGCAAACTCACCAACATGCTAGACCTTAAGCGAGGCTTGAACATTTCATCTTTTTGTACCAATGCAACATAATACCAAAGGAAAAGTCAGGTTTTAAATTATACATCATTCAGTCCATTGGTACATACAGGTCAGTTCATGTGGCATAAAATTACTAGATTTTCTGATCCTGCAACTGCATATAATTTTAAAATATTTGCAAACATTCTAACCAAAATAAAAGTACTATATACATAATAAATATCCAGAAAAATCAATTTCAAAGTTTTCCAGGTTATCTCCGTACATTTTAAAAATTTGTGGAAAAAAGCTAACTCTACCAATACTTATAAATGTATATCCATTGATTTCATCTTAAAAATCTTAATAAGGCCAATACTGAAAAATGTCAAAAATTCGAAATGAATTCTTCATCAGTTTTACAATTTGATACTTCTCCACTGAGGAAAAAAAATGTACAAAATATCGAGTGGAAGGATTAGGACAATTGCTGCAGTTATGCCTTTGGACATGCGTTATAAGTTCCTCTCCCTCTTCATCTTTTCGTGGAGCTCCTCTGCCTGATCTCGCAGCCTTCCCAGCTCCTCCTGGATCCTGTCGGTGATCACCTTCCGCGCCGTAGTCGGGTCCTCCTTCTTTGCCTTCATCTCCGACACTAGGTCCTTGAAGTCCATGGGTTCTCCCACCACAACTGTCACCAGCTTCCCGACCCTGGGGATGTAGGGTTTGCGGTTGGGCAGGATGTCATCCATACCAATGTGGTAGAAGGGCAGGACGATGGGACACACGGGTGACTCGTACACCAGCCGGCCCACGCCCCATTTGAGCCGCATCCTCTCCAGGCTCATGTTCACCTTGCCCTCGGGGAATATATGTACCCACTGGCCCTCTTTCAGACGCTCAATCAGGAAGTCCATTGCCTCCTGGGAAGCGAGATAATAACATCAACTTCTATTTCTTTTCCATATATATATGAGAAATATGACATGAGATAGATGTGAGAAAGTTTCATTATTTCTACACAAAGAAATCTAAGAGAAGTTGCAAATCAGTTATAAAAAAAATACCCCTCGAAATAAAGTGAAATGAATCCCTCATTAAATGTAAATTCAAGAATTAATAACCATGAAAATCATATAGATTAATATTTTGCAGTTTTAATCTATGGGTCGTTCTTTAAGGATCTTTCCTATCTAAATAATTTCATTATTAGTAAATCTTTGACTAATAACAACAATCATTTATAAAATAATACCATCTTTAGTCTTTCCGATATACATGTAAAACTTAGGATTATATTAATTTTAATACAGCTTTAAATCTTTTTAGTATTAAAGACATCAACTAACCTGGTACACTCCCAGACCTCGAATAATTGGCACACATTTCCCAGCACTAAAGAACCAACTGTATATTTTTCGCGTAAAGGCTATGTCGTGTGCTGCTGGGGACCACCTCATTCTCCGTGCATTCCACAGATCACGCCATCTTAACAAACCTGTAATGTAATAAGTGAAAATCCATAACCATACATGATTTGCATTCCATAAAGGCAGGAACTGTATCCATGTTTCCTAACTTGTGATGTGTAAAAACCTCTGTGAATAAAACAAAAACAAAATTTCCGTTCTACTAATTATTCATATTAACCTTGCTAATGAAATAATCCTTTAATACTCCCAAAAGGATAACACAAAAATTGGAAAACAACTTCCGGTCATCATTCCCAAACCAGAATACCATTCCGCAGAATGATTAATCAGTGTGCTTAACTCTATCAGAGTTCTTATCTTCCACTATCAATTACTATTTTTTTTTCAAGAAACAGCTGGCCTTGAGCTCGACTGACTTGAGGCATTTGATTAATCTCCAATCTCAAGTAGGAAACAGACATTAGTAGTACAAGTACAACAACAGTTCTTTTGTCTTTTCATTTATACCTTTTTTTTCCCAGCTACTTAGACATCAGATGAAGAAGAGTTCATTGTGGAAAGTATGTGAAGGGTGTAAATAAGAATGTGTAATTGTGAGCTGGAAAGACAAAATGCATCCTGAGTCTAATTCAAACCGATGGCATTATCTACTTCCTGGATGTGTTATCTTTTCCTTCCTTACTTTGATTTTCCATTCACAGAAAAATAGACAGCACTAATAAAAAGCCCAGACAAAGAGACAAAGAAAATTCTATATAAACACTATCATTATCAGGTAATTTCCACTTTCTTAGAAGAAGCAGAAGACGGTGACCTCTATAATTCTTTCATCTAAAACAAACAGTACTTTATATCAAATATCACATGGTATTTGGTTCATTCAAGATAAGGAGGGGTGAGACTTTAACCACTCTACCTCTTACTATTATCTCATCTACCATATACTCTTCATAAGTATAGCCATACAAATAAATACAAATTTGAATTTTCACATCTTTATAAATCTGTAATTCTAAAAATATAAACTGAAATATTAATTACATATAGATTGTGGAAGTGATTACCATCAACCATTCATACTTTCTTATACAAGAGCAAATAAACTGGTAACAGTGAGAAAAATCTTACAACAGCTTCATATAATAATCTTTAGGAAAAGCACACAGAAAAACAAAAATGCTTTGTTATTACAAAGAGAAAGGATGAAAGGCAACTGCAATATCAGTCATTAGATTAAAATATCAGCACTGTCTCATTTACATATCACAAAATATTATCAATGAAAATAACCACGTTATAGTTACTGACACATTTACATAGAGAGATTACGGGAAATCTTAAAATTCCACCACTTTCTCAAGATGTTTGTTTACTCCTTGATCTAGGTTAACCAGTGCTTTTACTTGTTTTATGCTGTGACACTATTAGGACGAATTAACCCTTAGACTCCATATTTCTAAGACTGCTCATTCATCAAAAAATAATAATAATAATAATAAATACATAAATAAATGAAAAAAATTAAATACACTTTTTCTAAATAATCAGTTAGATGTCTTGCAGCTTGCAGGGGCAGGCACCCAAGTCTTTCCCATCCATTTCAAAATACACATGTATGATGGCACTTTCATTAGTTAATAATTTTTTTTCTCATGCTGTTGGGTATATCAATTTTTCCAATTAAAGGATATATCCATGTTTCATAGTCAAAAGATCAACTATTATTAATTGTGCAAGAATAAAATATCCATCACAGTCAGTTTTACTTTTATAAACACAGTCTTAAATAATAGATTATTACAGACAAGTGGAAATGTTATCAATAGAAAGGATTTGATTTCTCTCTACAGGGTTAATGCATGTAGGGTCTCAAAGTGAAGTGAAGCCATAATTCAGTTTCTGTAAATATGAAAACTGAGCAAAAGTATACTGAAAACACTATATGCACAGTTGAGCATATCACAATCTAATGAACTGTTCATCCGTGGTCACACCTTGTAAACTATTGTAATCACACCCACAACCACACCTACACCCCCCTCCCCAGACACTCACATAGGATTCAGGCTGAATGATAAATGAGGGATGACTAAGTTGCACTCATCTGCTTCTGTCTGGAGTTTGGCCTGTTTGAATTCCAAGAACATGTGTAAGAACTAATTCAGGGACTTGTGATAGGCCCACCACTTTTAGCTGTTCACAGTAACCCCAAGGCCAGGCCACTACTGAAATACCATGGGAAACAATATAGCTTGGCTATGACACATGGATAACATCTTCACCATAATACTGACAAGGAATAGCCTACAGGTTCAATGCAGTGCATACAATTCTACCCATACAATTCAGGAGTGAGATGAATAACTTTGGTTCTTTGACACCATGATTCACAATGACCTAATGGCTTGTTCTCCTCTGTGTACAGAAAACCAAGGAACAAGAGAAACTTTGTTTATCATTTCTATGTCCACAACTAAAGGATAAAAAAGGTGTGATCATTATTTTTTCTACTACGAGTACTCAGAATGTGCAATCCAGAGTTCATACAGGAGGAAACTCAGGATGTCAACACCATCTTCCATTCCCTCCATTACCCAAGTGCTGTATTCACCTAACTTAGATGAAAGGCAGAGAAGATAATGAACAAACCTAAAAGTAGGACCCAAGACACCACTCCAGAATAATCATTCCACACTCACACTTGAAGATACACACAATTATGACAGCTAGTGTTTCAGGAAAGAAGACTAGAATTGGAGATACTCTAAGGGAAATGAGATTAGATCACAGAAGACCTCTTAGCCAGGTGTACCATTCTCTCTCTGTCTCTGTCTCTGTCTCTGCTTCTGCCTCTGCCTTTGTCTCTGTCTATCTCTTGCAGACTTCTACCATCAAAAACAGATAATTACCCCATAGTGCAGGATCATCAAGGCAGGAATAATGGTTTGATACTGTGAGGAGTGGTGTGCCTGCAGGCCGATTTGCTACCATGTTTCGAAGCTGTTGGATGTTGTGGCCATTCACCTTATTACACCATTCTGCAAAGAAAATAGGGAGATGTTACTGGTATTTGTTGTTTGTCAAGAAACAATTTAAAACTGAAATATACATCCTATATGAAACACTAATAATGGAAGAAAATAACAATGTAGGAAAAAAATCCATCCCTTAGTCAGATATACTGTTCGTCTGTCCCTCGGCTGCAAAAATATGCCTTTTCTTCTTATCCTTCTCCTTCTTACTTCAGCTTCCGTGCCTTCTCTTCCTTCTTTTACTTGGACACAATATATTTTTGTAATCAATCAAATCCTTAATATCTTGACATCAATGTATCCTACTACATTGATCTTTTTCACTTCAAGTAAAGGTATTATGTTAAGTTTGATTCATCAAGAATTTTCACACCTCTACAAACAAACAATACAGAGAAATAAGTTTTCTTATGAATCATTTACATCAATTAACAGGTTTGTACTGTATATCATTGATGCTATTTAATTTCATGCTACTATAGATGTAAATATACATAAATATATATTGAATCAGGAGATTCTTTGGGTTGTTTTACCTTCCTAGCCAATTAGAAATTCCTTTTCAGCAACTCTTAGTGACAACAAATATAATGAAATAAAGCATTTGATTATTTTTTATGCCTTAGAGTCTTATTTGCCGTGAATGGTTATTAAAAAAAACACGTATCCCTATTTCCCACGATCATAGAAGGCCTGTCAAAGACCTACAGGATTTTGTCCTGTGACTTTTGTCCTGTGACTTTTTTTTATCATGAATGAGATGTATGTAGTGTCAACTAATATATCTGATACGATTTGGGAAGTTTCCTTCAACCACATGCACGATATCACCTCCTTATATCCTCACTTTCCTTGCAAGCCCTGAGCTAAAAACAGAGCTGTTTACTAACCACCTCCATCTTCTTATGAATGAAATGTAGTGATTGTGAAGTAGTAATCCTGGTGTTGTATGGCTTATTTCATTCAGCAAAACCTAATGTTTTCCTCTTGGTATATTATAATCTTTTTAATAGTCAGTCATCTAGATGATTATAAACATAGCTTATTACACATATTGCTGTGTTATAGTATAAAAATGATGATATATATTTTGTTTACATATTCTTCATTTCCATACAAAACGAGTCATAACAGTGACAAGTTTTTCGACTTTCCTCTCTGTTGACACTTGTTGTTTTTGAGATATGACAAAAAAATATGGAGTATCTACTTCTAGTGCATAAAATTGTACTTTTCAAATACCTGCAACAAAAACTTGCATCAGCGAAATCTGAAAAATCGTGTCATGGGGACAAACAAGCTGTGGTTCTTAGTGGTTAAATGAAATCTATGAGCCAGAAAATAGGTTGAAATGCAAAAAAGAGTGAGACTCAGAGAAAAATGTATCCAGATTCTTTATCAATTTTCTTTTTTAATGATACCTAATTTATCTGAAAAATGTTTTCATTTGCTTTTGGTGTGTAAAGTTTCCCACCAAATGAATCAAATTACAATGCAGTAGTTTTAATGTGAAGCAAGTGCTGTCACTGCTAGAGCCTATATTGGTTATAATATCGCATATATATTAACAATGCACACTGTCAAATGTCAAATAAAGAACCATGATGATCGGTGTGATCGCTATGCAAATGGTCAGACATGATAGTAAGATTTACCAAACTGTACTTGTATTCTAAAATGGTAAACTTTTGGCAAAAAAATATGTGCATATGAAATGAGCTATATCCATTACAAAAAACAAATTCCCAGTGGTCCCCCAAACCTGCTACATGAAGAGGGTGAATGCTATCTCCAACATTGCAGTGGAAAAGAATATCAAAATCATAACATTGAAATACACAAGAAAACATATATAGTCTGTAAAATAAATTCTTGTTACAAACAAAGCAATCACAGAAATTCATTCTAATTTTTATTTGTAGACATGAGAATTTAGAGAAAGAGCTTATGTTTTCAGAATCTTCCCTTCCCCCTCCCCTTCCCTTTCCCTCTCTTACACAATAGAGAGTTCATTACTCAATGTAACAATTAATAAATCCTGTTTTTATCTTATCTCTGACCTTACTTTTTACTACTAAATGCACAAACATTACCAAAGTAAATATTGAACTGGAATACTTGACAATACTTTTGATACTTTTCCTTCATTATGTTTCAACAATACCAACAGCAACAGAAAGATTTTATAACTCGTACACCACAATACACTATCAAACAAACA
>NC_051422.1:1548524-1551024 GCF_015228065.2 Penaeus monodon | reverse complement strand
TGAATAAATGAAAGAATGAATGGGGAAAAAAAACACTCACTCAGTCACCTATCACAATTACAGATTAACGGTAACCAACTTTAACAAAGATAAAAATTTTTCTTTCTTTCTTACCTTGCTGAATACTGGCTGGGGCTGATTTCGGTGACTGTGGCTTTAGAGAGAGGGTGAACTTTTCTAACATTCCTTCCTCTAGAAGCACTTGTTGACCTGCTAACTGGAACAGCCCATCCACATCTAGAAATGTGATTGGTTCATTGATATATGTAATTTCATACTAAATGTATACAAAAAACTGTATAAAAAAGAAAGAGGAAGAAGTCAAAACAGTGATAGAAAATATTAAAACAATGTATATTAAATTCTTTCCTAATAAACAATTGTTAAAAAATATTTACTCATACATACATCAATATCTCACATGGAAAAGCATCAAAACCCAAACTCCAATGAATCAAACTACTTTGACACAATAAATAAAACTAACGAAACACTTACTGGTAGCAACAGAATTGTTATGAAAGAAAGGTGTTATTGCGGGGATTAACGTTTGGTACAGTTCACCTCGGCCAAGGAGGAACACCGCTTTTAGGTCTGCCAGTTCTGCCACCAGTCCTGCTTCCAGAACTAGAGTCCAAAGTTGCTGCAAGAATATGCGTATTTTTCAATTTTTTAGATTTTTCAAAAGGGTCTTTCCTTGTATTAACTAAAAACATATGTGACGAAAATACATGGGTTCATTATGAGGCATTACATTTAAGTTTATATTCATTTTGTATTTTTTGGAGCTAACCAAGCATCTTACATCAAATTTCAATATCTTGGAAGCAGATATAATAAATTACTTGTATATAAGTTACTGTTTTCAGACTTGAAACTTGGTAAGCCAATAGTTAATCTATCAAATAAAATGACTTCAGCTTACCTGAGACACACAATGCCTAATAGTTTCAATAACTTGGCTAAACTGAATGATGGAAAAGGTTGGAGTATTTGCTAAACTTTGTATCAGCTGCAAAAATTCCTCCTCCCTACTCTTGAGGACCAAACCGCAGAGAGACGATACCGACGATGCATCCACACTGCCTGGAAAAATAGAGATGTTCTGGTATTACATTATGTCCCTAAAGAAAAACTCTTATAAGCCAGTACTACATACACTGTGAAAACTTTAAACAAACAACACTGTATACAGAAAGTCAACACCTTTATCTTGGTGGCTTACCATTTTTTCCTTCTCTTTCAAAAATTAGAATGGATTCACCAATAAATAAAATCTTCTCTGCCACAAGAAGAGGAATGTGATTGGGCAGCATTTCCAACCGCAACTTGCATTCTGTCTTTTGAATCACGTCTTCATTTTCCTCCAAGCTCTGACAACATTTAGAGATACATATTTAAATATTTAGAGATAATATTTCTATTATGAAGCTACTATTTATTACCTGGACTATTTCTCATAATATTTTATATAGTAACTATAGGCTATTATTGAAGTAAATTGTTCTAATTGTTTATTTATCTTACCCATAATAATACTTTATTTTCAATATTAAATTATTACTGTCTTTCCTTGAAACTCAGACAATCACAAAATGGAATAAGATAATCATATAAAAAAAAAATACAATCTGTTATGAACAAGATTACGAGTTAATTGTACTCACCAAACCTTCCACATCTGGTGTCTGATCAGCTTTATCACTAGACTCTGCCTTAGAAGTATGTATAAACAATTCATTGTGAGGATCTAGCAATTGTCCATACAAAAGCCAGTGTGTCAGCTGATCATACAAAACAGAATGAACTGCTTGTTCCACTCTGCAGAAAATACAGTTTAACATTAGTAATCTGACAAGAATGACAAGAGCAAAGATGATTACTGCTACAAAAAATCTACCTTATAAGACACTAAGAAAATATATTTTTTATATTTTATACACTGCAACTTCGTATTCATTCCATTGCCAGCAAGTTTTTTTTTCAAGTAGCCAAACAAGGGGAAAATGCAAACCTCATCAACACCTCCTTTATATAAGCCACTGAATTTGCTGTGTGTTTGTGCAAAACCTCAAGGATCATGCACCCGCGAACTTTCTTGTTTTCAATCTGCATTTAAGAAATAAAAATATAATGAAACTTGCCTAATAAAAAACATTAATCATTTCTACTTAAGTTTCTTATTGAATAACACTGGACTGATTGATTATCATTATTTCTACAATCTTATTCATCAATTACCTCTGCATGTTTCTACAAAACCAAAGTCCAAAAATCAAAACAGAAAGCAATCTGCATAAATCTCATTCCTAGTTTGTCTCATTTTGACAAAACTCAGATGATTCACAAGACCAGCGTCAGAACCTACCTCTGTCACAAGAGTAGAAACGGCAGCAACCAGAGGAGCTAATGGCTGCAGAGCCAATAACAGCTGACTGAGTGGTAACTGGGGGTCATTCATTAACTTCAGCTCGAGCTCCACAACTGCTGAGTGATACTC
>NC_051422.1:1528524-1541024 GCF_015228065.2 Penaeus monodon | reverse complement strand
ATGAATGGAGACATGGTCAAGGAAATGGGTGAGAAGGACAGCGGGGGGATATCTGATTTTGGTGGGTCAGGGAATAACAGAGGAGCAAATACGGGGTAAGGTATAAGCCATGGAGGGACAAAATGGACAGAAACGGAAGAGGTCGGAGATAGGGAAAAGGGGAATGGGAGAGGAGGGTATCCATGAGAATGGAGAAAGGAGTAGGTAAACGTGGACAAGAAGCTAAGGTAGGAAACAGGGATCGTGGGATAATTAGTTTAGTGAGGGGAAGTTGGTGCAATCGAGTATAGCAACAGAGAGAGAGAAAAGGGTACGGCTTCGAGAGTGAGATGGCATGCCTGATTCAGTGTACATGCTCTCAACTGGAGAAGAAAGTAAGAAAGTAGGGCTAAGCGAAGACCACAGTGGTGGACTGTATCAAGATGAGCAAGGAGGGAGGTTGAGGCAGAGGAGTAGATATGGCATCCATAATCGAGAGTGGAGAGGATCAATGTAACATGAAGATGGAGTAGAGTTTTGCGATCTGAGCCTAGGATATATGGAACAGAGTTTGCGATGGCGAGCTTTTTCTTTAATGTAAAAGATATGGTCTCGCCAGGACAATTTGTAGTAAATAATAATGCCAAAGAATTTGCCAGAGGAACGGTATTGGAGTAGAGTGCCATATAAGAAGAGTGTAGGTTGGGGACCTACACGTGTGCGAGAGAAAAGGATGGAGAAAGATTTGGAGGTAGAAAAGTGGAAGCCATGGTTAGTGGTCCAGGAAGATACTGCTGATATTGCAGACTGAAGGGATTGGCGGAGATTTATTATGGATGTGTCAGAGGCAAAGATGATTAAATCATCAACATATAGTGATGATCTAGCTCCTGGTGGTAAAACTGAGAAAATGTCATTAATGACAAGAAGGAATAAAGTGGTACTGAGCTCACTGCCTTGTGGGACACCTTCGAACTGAGGAAATGATGATGTGGAAAAGGCAATTTTGACCTGGAAAGTGCATTTGGAGAGGAAAGACTTAACTATAAAGACATCCATGTTTCTGCGTATGCCTAGGGCGGACACTTTTTGGAGAATATGGTACCGCCATGTAGTATCACATACCTTTTCTAGGTCAGAGAATAAGGCTAATATGGTAAAGGCAACTAAGAAAGTTATGATGCTACAGCCCTCTTAAGTTTTCATTTTCATATGATGTCAGTTGCTTCTTTTTGTTCACAGGTGCTCATATTGAGATGTTCATACCCTACAGTGATGAAATTTGAATAATTTCTTTGTGCATTAACAGTAAAATTAAATAACACCATCCATGTTTTGTCTGAACTTACTTACACATGTTGTCATGAATATGCTATGTTATATGTATTTGGTCACCCATTTCCCAATATAGGAGATATTGCTGACTTCAAAAACTATTGTAGCATCAGTCTATCAACTGGCAACAATTCATGATGAACTGTACCTTATGATCATCACTATTATTTTGTATAATTACTGTTCTCCTTTTAAACAATATGTTTTCAAATTCACCTCTCACAGATATATACCATTTATAATATTCTTTAATAACCTTCATTAAAGAACTTGGATATTATATTAAGTAACATTAGAACTTCATCAACAAATATTGGTTCAGCAGGTTGGTACAATTGATACTCTTAGTTATACTCATCTTTTTATTCATACATGAATGAAAATTATAAAAGTGCAAAAGCATTAGACTGACACACATTGGTCACTTATCACTGAATATTCTTATCCTATCAATACATTTCTAAATAGTAATGTATAATAATTTATATCTAAATCATTCTGGCACCATTAACTAAACCTAATAGACTCGGGCATCTATCAATAATAAAAATAACATTGGTATTCTTATGTGAAAATTTACACACAGTGTGGCAACTAAGGGCAAACTTCATGGTACCTGCACAATAATTACCCCAAATCAGAAAAATGATCTATATTATCAATACTGAAGATAAGGACATCAATTTTGCTGAAAAAAATATATTCAAATTTACAAGGCTATTCATAACTAAAAAGGAAATATTCGTAGTGAACAATTATGAACCAATATTGGTTACGTAGACCAATTTTGACTAGCTTAAAAAAAAAGGAATAATTGCTTTCAACTTTAGAAAGAGAAAACTCTTTGATGTTCTGAAGTCAACACCAAATTTACAACCATTTTTCCTCTATATACACAGAAAAGTTTGGCTTCAAAACTTCACTGGACCAAAATTATTGCACGGAAAAGATGAAATGATGCAAGTCTAACAAGTCAGTTTGCTTGTTTAACATAATATACTTCCACAACACTTAACATTCATAAGTGAACAACAACAAAAAAATCACAGCCATATCAAAAGTAAACTAGACATACGACATCTTGAAATAAAATTAATAAATACATATTTACATTGGAAATGAAACTGTACTTTTTGACCAGGCATCTACATAACCATGTGGTTTTTTAACTACAAACCTCTTCCTTATACTTAATTCTTGATAAACTAATGTGTATTTCCTTCACATATGATTAAAATCTGGGATGTTCTATAATACAATATATATGTAAACAGTACACAACATGTGTATGCTTGAATACACATGCATATAAATTGATAAGTCACGGAACTTTTAACTTTGAAATATAAAAAAGGAACCACAATATGCATCTTGTACTATACCCTATCAAACAACCTAGACTTGAACCCTACACCAGCACACAAAATCCTCAAAAAAGGGGCATTCCTTTATTTTATGTACAAAGAACTCAACACCTTTTAATTGAGCACATCCTAATGTATATCCTAAGTCTTCTCTTACAATGTCATGTGAATCGATGGGTTGCCTTCTTTTGATGCTTGTCTCTTGAGGGTAGCACAGTACAATATCTGATTCTTTCTTTGATTATTCCTTTATTTATTTCAACATGAAATAGGGAGGAAGAAATAGGAAGAAATGAAAAAAGAAAGAAAGAAAAAAAATGGAATGAAGAACAATTGTATGAGATCATGGAATGATTGAGATTAACTCACTTGGGTCCAAATAATATTCTTGCAAAAGCACTGTAACATCCTTAGTCTACACTTTCACATCACTGGGCTCTTGGATATACATGTCAATATCAATATATCAATATTAATTAAGAACAACAATTATATATTTCATGGGATCTCTATAAAATAATTTTGTACAGCTGTCAATATTAATAAATAAAAATATAATTCTGAAGCAGATAATTAAAGCACCAAAACTGGTCATACTTAAGAAGAAAAAGATAAAAAAGTAGAAAAACAGACATGACAATAAATAGCAAAAGGACAAAAATTCAATTCCTCTGTCACGACAAATGATTTTATGAGTTGTTCAACAACTCTTCTTTTTTTTTTTTAATGTCTTAATTGTGCACCCAACTCGTGGTCTATTTGTGTGGGAAAGCAGGCTTTGTCAGGGTGTGTCTTGGCCTGGACCGAGAGTTTCGTCTCTCCCTGGGGGTGGCTGTTGTGGCTTCTTCTGATGATGTTCGTGATGTATTGCTCCTGTCTGTGCGCAAGTAGGGTGGCACCAGCTCCTGTGCTACATGGACTAGACGTGTATGCATGACTTCACAGTCGATCTGCATTAGAGCCACATTATTGGGAGGAGGAGCTAGAGAGTCATTCATAGACTGGGGTGTTGGCATTAGCAGGGACATCCTGGGGCGAGCTGAGTCATTTCGTGCTGTTGCAGGGACGAGGAGGTGGTCAGGAGAGAAGGATACAACATAATATGTATCATCACGCCTCTGGATAGCCTCAAGGAATGATGTTAGACGAGGGACAGTAGCCATGACTGAGGTGTCCTCTTCAGTGCTGATAACAGAAAAACAAAATGCATGATAAGATCTCATTATTAGCAAGGAATCAGCAAATGAACTTATCATCAAGCCAACATGATAGCCTTCAAAAGAAAAGAACTTACCTAGTAGATGGCTCAACATAATGAACATAATGGTAAAGTGGTGCTGGTTTGTTGGAAGGTTGCTGGGGTGGGACTAAGGCATTCCAGACCTCACTGCCAACTTGCTTGCTGAGTTTCTGGCTTGGTTCTCCCAAGTTTTTGTGCTTGTTCAGGCGGTTCCTTCCTTCCCTCGTCTTGGGATGTGACAATAGGGGTCTCTGGTTGTTGTTCTTCTTCTTGTCCATCTTGTTCTCAAACCAGCCTCGTAATTCAGTCTCCAGCCTAAAATGACCATACGTTATCTATGACAATTTTAATTTGAATATGGACAAAATTCAGATTTGAAAAATACAGTCTAAATCTTCTTGCCTTCTTCTTGAAACAGCACATAACACAACCCTAAGGACTAAAAGGAGAATATGACCAAACGAGTCTTCCTGCTTACCTCAAACTTTCTGTTGCATTGATGTACATGGGACACATAGACGAGGTGTTGGTGTTCAAGTTCGGAATTGTGCCTTCCTCTGCCGAAGGCTGGTTTTCATCGGCCCAGAGGAGTGAGCGGTGCTTGAAGCCTGTGCCTAGAGATGAGGGTTCTACACCTTGCATCATTCTCTTGAGAGATGACAATCTTGATTCATTGCTTAGGAAAATTCCCCTGTTTGAGGAAGGTTTGTGCTTAGAATGATCTGATCACTATCAAGGTAAGAACTATTACAGAGGCACACATGCATGCATGCACGCACGCACGCACGCACACTCACTCAATATCTGACATCCAAGTAGGAATTGTATTCTTTTTAAAAGAAAACAGATATATATATATACTTAAAAAAAAAAAATCTTTACAAGAACAATGATAATTACAATGGAGAACCACAATTAAAAACAAATAAGACTGTCCAGTACTTACGTCAAAGGACCTAGGTTCAGAGATAAGAGGAAAATTATGGCAAACAGAGCAGTGGTCGTTTTCCTACTTGGGCTGCGACCCAATGCATGCCGCAATGACGCACACTCAGACTCCAGTGATGATACCTTTTGTTGCAAGCGGATATTATCCTGCAACAAAAATGGAACAGTGAACTACCATAACAAACACAAAAAGGGCATAAATTTCTAATCATACACACAAAGACTACAAGCAAATTACTTTACAATTTGTATGTACCTCTTTCAATCTTTTATTTTCATTTTGTAGCTCAGTAATGTTTCCTTCAAGTGCCATGACGTATTCTTTCTTCTTCTTACGAGATAGACAGGCGGATTCTCTGTTTTTTATCATTCTCTGTTGTCTTTTAAGTGCCTTCAGCTGTAAAAACAAATGATACACATGATACAAAAAATGATTATCTATAGAAAAAGAACGAAAGAAAGAAAAATAATCTTAATAATGAAATAATACTAAAACCAACAATAATGAAACTAATAATAATAACTAAGATTAAAATAATCTTATAAAAGGAACTAATCAAAATAATAATGATCACAAATAGAGAGAGAAAAAAAGTGAATGAAAAAAAGAAAGAAAGACAAAATTTACATCACACGTACATCTGGAACGTTGCTGTGCTTCATGCCTGGAGCAAGGGCAGGAGCGAGAGGTGCCAGAGGTGTGGTAGGGGCTGCTGGGGGCACTACAGAGGACTGAGTGCCAAGAACTGTGGGCTGGTTGGTTATCTATAGAGGAAAAGGAATGATATGTTTGAAATAGTGATAGTAATAATGGTAATAAAATTAACCATACTGCACTCACAGCAAGCTTTACACAAATTTCTATACATTCGAACTTGACAGAATGACGTATCCCATTTTATCTTTTAAAACATGATGCAGATTGGACAAAACTATTTTTGCTATGGGGCTAAACTTAACCAAATAATAGTAGATGCTTTGTTATAACTGGCCCTGCTGGTAGATGTTCCTGAAAATGAACTTGTGAGAATGGCAAGTATGTTTTATTTGTCCTTAACACAGTCTGCTGCCCATATGGAAGGCTGGGATGGGGGTGGGGGTAAAATCACTAGCATTAAGGAGTTATGCAGAATAAAAGCTTAAGGAATTATGTAAAACAGAAAGATAATTAACCAATCCCAGATCTTTTAAAGTCATTGGAGGAAGAGTTGAGAATATTCTTGTGTATCTCCCTAATGAAATGTAACTTACTATTGTGAGTAGTATACGATACCATGATTATTATGGTTTTTTAAATTTGTTTGTTCATATTCTCTTTCTTTCTCTGCCTGTCTGTCTGTTCCTCTCTCTAAAAAAAGGTTTACTCAAGAAAATATAATACTACATTCATTCATCTTTTTTTGTTTGTTGTTAGAAGAGGAAAGTGTGCCTAGCTATGATAATAACTTCTAGATTAAAAAGGACTGTACAATATAGGCAGTCCTTACTTACCTTTATTTTATTTTCATTTTAATCAGTTCATTTATCTTTTATATGTTTTTTACATTCCCTAGGCTTGCAATACGTGGTACAATATTCTTTACTCTTGTACAACATTTCTCCTTTATAGTAAAATAGGTATTGTGTTAGCTGAAGGAGCATGTTTAAAGTAAACTAGATTATACTATAATGCTAGGTACATTAGGTGTATTAGAGATGTATTACAGACACTTCTAACTTATGATATTTTCAATGTACAATAGGTTTATCGGGACAAAATCCACAAAAAAACAGAGATGTATCTGAATGTTTACACATATACAGCTACACAATTCAAGGGAGTAGACAATGCATACCTGTGATGTAAGGATGGATGGTACTGGGCTAGGAATTGTAGGTGTGGCAGCAGTTACTCTAGACTGCACTTGAGGAGGAGGAGGTTTCAGCTGGACAACCCTTGTACTTCCCCCCGTGCTTATGGTCCTTGTCCCAACTGTTTGGAGTGAATATTTGATAGGTTTGCATGAGTTCTCTATGGGATACAAATGGGTGAGAAAGAGAGTATGGATAAAAAAAAAAAATAAAGGAAGAAAGAAAGAATGAAAGAAAAAGGCAGAATGAAAAAACATTGGTTAGCTCAAGGTCACAGTATTAGTAACGACTAAATAACCATTCAAGATCACTCTTACTTGACAATGGTGTGAAGGGTCATTTCTTATACTAAACTGGCCTATTTCATGAAAATTTTAGGAAATTGTACTATGTTTTAAACCATGCTAATCATGACCTAGGTAACTAATTCATTCTACTAAATGATGCCATAAGATCATAAGTTATGAAAATGTAGACAGACATTACATTATAAATGTTTATGGCATGTGCACGCACACACGCACGCATGCACACACACAAATATATATATTTGATGTTTAAATATTCTAAAAAAGAACTTCCACATGAAACTCACCAGTTTTTGGCAGTGTCAACTTTGGTCCTGAAGAGGAATTTACTATGCTAATAACCTGAGGTTGTGTTGTACTTGTGGTCACAATTTTGGGTTGAATTTTCATGGTTTTGGTAATGCGGCCCCCTTTGGTTGCCCCTTGATTACCTGTGCCTGCATGAAAACAGAACAAAAGTTATAGAAATCATCTTAAAAAATCTCATCTACATGTATGGCTGTAATATTGAAAAGGAAAGAAAAAGAAAAAAAGAAAGAAAGAAAAGAAAAGAAAAGAATACAATAGTAATAACAATGACAATAATCACAACAGAAAAGAAAAATCCTAAAATCATAGCAACAAGAACCAAAACATTGTCACTCACCATTTCTCGTCGTTATGGTAACAACTTTGATGGGTTGCGTCATGTGATTTGCTGTCATGCCATTTGTGCCTTGCTTCTGGTGCTGGTGAGGAGGGGAGAGGACTACTGTGGTTGCAGTCGATCCTGCAGGCGAGAGAGGCTGGGGACTATGAGGGGGAGATCCGTCACTTTGTGGTGGGGTTACAGGTGGAGTGTCCAGAGCCTGATGATTATAATAAACAATAGTTATATATAGGGTTATTTTCCTGTATAAAGAGGGAGGTTTAGAAAGAATGTGAGACAGCTATTCTAATGGTGGTCTGATATGTAGTAATACAAGGGAAACATCATTTTGTCATTATATCACATTCAGGCATCAAAATATCATCCACGTGCAAATGATCCAACCTAAAGTCATAGCCTTTTATAATATGAACAGGTCCATAAAATGACATCCTCTGAGGAATCCCACAACTCAAAGAACCAGGAACTCACCTTGACATTGGGTTTAATATCAGGACCACAGAGCAGTTCCCAGATGTCATGACTATCATCAGGGGATGGTGGCATCTGTAGGAAATGCTGTGGTGAAGATGGCTCCTTCTTTATCTGTTCAAAAAAATGTCTTATCAGGAAAAGGATTGCCATAACCACATAAAAGTTTATATAAATATGAAATCAAACTTTAATGGGTTATACTAATAATATTTTCAGGCTGACTCAATATTCTCTATCTGTTTAAATTACACTTTATGAAAAATATTACCATAACCACATAAAAGCACAAACTATAGATAAACATGATATCAAATCTTAATGGGTTATACATATAATATTTCCAAGCTGATTCCATAGTAGTCATGAACATACAATGCAGGCATTTTTTGTTTAGAGGAGGGGTGGGGGAAGGCTTAACTCCTAGGAACTAAACACCATATAACTTGCAAATCTAATAATCAGTTTAATATAACAGAGAGACTTGTTATAATCCTACTAGCTATTGGGTATCCTGTAATGCATCTGGGTACATGAAGGCTTCCATTTATTTAACTGTAATCCTTACTGCTGATGAACATATTAACTTATATTAAGAACACATTCTTTAAGGAATATCTAAGCTGCATTTAAAAGTCACTTTGGTAGTTATGTAAGACCTTTAACATTATCGTTACAGAAAATGGTTAAAGAAGGGAGAGTAGCTTATAGCGATGTTAACAAACAAAGATAAAATGCAAGGGAGAAAGAAGTCTAAAAATAATAGAGCTTATCTCACAAAAAGGTCATTGTTCATACGCCAGTGCAAGGGGGATAATCATGCAACACCGTTCTTATAAACTGACTTCCTACATTAGACACTAAAGCAGAAGAAAAAGAAATCTTTCTTGGCTACCTTACTGAACATAGTATAGTTCCATTAATTATCATCTTTGCTGCAAATGGATTCTGGTTATGCTGACAGGACTGATCTCCTACATCCCCAAATTATCTGCACTTTTTTTAAGTATATCTAAAGATACAGTGCTAGCAACAAATCCAGCCACTTTTGACCAATTTAAAAGCATTAATCACAGACATAGAAAAGAAAATCCATATTCTCAAAGCATAAAATTCTTCTTGACACAAATTCACAGCAATAAATAGAGTGGACTGTGTCATAAGTCTATAATACTAGCCTGCAGTTGACATAAAATATCACGAGAGAGAGAGAGAGAGAGAGAGAGAGAGAGAGAGAGAAAGAGAGAGAGAGAGAGAGAGAGAGAGAGAGAGAGAGAGAGAGAGAGAGAGGAGAGAGAGAGAGAGAGAGAGAGAGAGAGAGAGAGAGAGAGAGAGAGAGAGAGAGAGAGGAAGGATAGGTGTGGGGGGGGGAGCTTGAGAAAATTAAAGAAAAAAAATTACTTCAAATCATCTACCTATAAACCTGAAAATTCCAGAGAGAGAGAGAGAGAATAAAAAAGAGAAAGAGAGAGAGAGAGAGAGAGAGAGAGAGAGAGAGAGAGAGAGAGAGAGAGAGAGAGAGAGAGAGAGAGAGAGAGAGAGAGAGAGAGAGATCTTCATAAGCTGCAGTAACTACTTACAATTTTGTCTTCAATGAGTACTGATGAAATCGTTTCATTTTCTGCTTCTTGTCCAGCCACCAAATTTGGATACAATGCTTGAGCCAGTTCCTCTGCTGAAAAGTCATCTGAAAAGGAGAGAAAAATCCAATTATGAAGAAATATTTGTGCAAAGAAAATTACTGAATATGTAGCATATTGGGGAAAAAGAAAAAGAAAATGTACACACACATCCTTTAATATTATGGCAAAATCAAAGAAAGAAGAAGAGAAAGAAGTAGAGGAAGAAGAGGAAGAAGAAGAAGAAGAAGAAGAAGAAGAAAAAGGAGAACACTACAAAATGAAACTACCAAGTGAAAAAAATAAGTTCCAGATTACGTACTCTCTGACTTGAGGGTGGAGGTTACACTATCTTGGTTAGTGAATGTCTGGAATATGTCTCCAGGACTGTGCGATGACCACGCGGAGACTGGCTCAAAGTCATCAAGAGCAAGAGGAAGCTGGAAGAAGGAATTTAATTTTTTTTTCTAGATCTACGCCCTTTATACAATATACATAAAATACAGTAGTCACTCACTATATTCACTTTATTTCTTAGCTTTTAAAATTAATACAATAACCATCAATATCATCCTACTTTAATGCAGGTAGGGTGAATTTGTGTCTCACTGTCATACAGCCCTAGTGTGTTTAAAATATATATTTTTTTTATTTTATTCAAAGCTATTCTGGTTTCTAGATTAAGCTCTAAGACAAAGAATGTTTTCTCAGTGATAAAATGTATGCTGGTTTAAAGTCCATAGTAACAGACATTACACCAAAACAGGGTTTCTACGTCTGTTTAATGTCCCCGCTCAACAGTGTCAAACATGCATCTTTACCCTTTAACTCTTCCGTGTGTGTTCTGGAAACCAACATTTCTATTTCTATCTGCGGATGTGGGATTCTAAATATAAGCATGAGTCAATGTCTTCTTTTCGTGACCTACTTTTAACAGTCAGTAATGTGAAAGGGCAACATTTCAAAGCAAAAAGAACAATAAATAACTAAATATCACAGCAAAACAAATATGTCTGTCCTTTATAACATACCAATATAGTACAAAATCTGAAATACAAGCACTATGCCACAGCAATATAAAACCTACATCTGATACATAATTATGAAAATATATTAATAAGCTAATGAACATATGCATTAATAATCACAAAAAGAAATATGTATTAATATGAAGCTTCATACAAAATACTCCACTGTTTTAAAAAGACTCAAACACATACTTCCAAGATTGCACAATAGGTCTTTAGAAATCACTATATCAGCAGCTTTGGCAATCTTACCTCAAGGTCATGAGACAGTTTGTGAATAAGGTCGTCATCACTGCTCGATTCCGACACATCTGCAAATCAGAAAAAAGAGTTCAAGCAAATACCGCAGCGCATGAATAAAAAACATTAAACTCAACATGTACAAAGGAAAATAAGATTAAAACTATACTCTGGCAATATATGTTACTTTAATCATGTATTGCACTTCAATTGTACTTGCAAAGCAAAATGTACAACAGCCATTTCAATAATCTGTTCAGATTTGTATCTAATGAATTCATAAAAGTCAACTACTGAAATGTCAATTGTATCTTTGCATTGTGAAAATATTAATTCTCATCTGTGCACTGAAAATAGTTTTTACATACTGAAATACAGTGGAAAATGACACAGAGCAAAATCATATCAGGAAAGGTGCAGAAAATGGAAGAGAAGAAAATACTGGAAGAAACAAATGAACATAAGAGAGAGAGAGAGAGAGAGAGAGAGAGAGAGAGAGAGAGAGAGAGAGAGGAGAGAAGAGAGAGAGAAGAGAGAGAGAAGAGAGAAGAGAAAGAGAGAGAGAAGAGAGAAGAGAAGAGAGAGAGAGAGAGAGAGAGAGAGAGAGAGAGAGAGGAGAAGAGAGAGAGAGAGAAGAGAGAGAAAGAGAGAGAGAGAGAAGAGAAGAGAGAGAGAGAGAGGATGAGAGAGAGAGAAGAGAGATGAGAGAGAGAGAGAGAGATGAGAGAGAGATGAGAGAGAGAGAAGAATAAAGGCACGCCAAATCAAACCAAAAATTGAAGAGATCAACACAGGATAGAAAACAGACATAAAAGGCACACCCAATCAACACAATCACCATCCACTCGCAAATCTATGACAAACATCCCCATGTAACGTACACACGCCAACCACATAAACCTGGTGAGATTAACCTGGAAGAGGCCACGATGCAAAGTCTATTTGTGACAAGAGGTCCTCCACTGTACTTTCGGTATCCCTTCCCCCCCCAATTACCTGGGGGGTGTTCTGTGATGTCATAGTGGCTTCTGAACGAGATGGATGGAAAATGTTTTTGTTTAATTTGCATTTTTAAGCTTCATTTCTATATTTGATCTTTTTACCTTTTTTGCGTAGAGGTGAATTGTGAAATTAATGTGTAAATTGTTCACATATTCACCCAGACACAAAATTATTGTAGTTGCATACTCTTGCAAAAATTTCTGGTGACTTATCAACTTCCACTTTCCTATGTAGCTATTCTGCTATTTGACACAAAAGGCCTACCTTATCTCTCTCTCTCTCTCTCTCTCTCTCTCTCTCTTTCTCACTCTCTCTCTCTCTCTCTCTCTCTCTCTCTCTCTCTCTCTCTCTCTCTCTCTCTTTCTCACTCTCTCTCCCTCTCTCTCTTACAAACACACACACACACAAAAGGAGGAGGAGGAGGAGAAGGAGGAGGAGGAGGAGGAGGAGAAAGAGGTGGAGAGGA
>NC_051422.1:1523524-1526024 GCF_015228065.2 Penaeus monodon | reverse complement strand
ACAGGAGGCCTGAAAGCCGTTCGCGGTGACCCTAGGAAGTAACAAGCAAATCGTTATATTCTGGGAGGAGCCCAACAATACTGCTTCAGAGCGGGTAGTACCAGCGACCGAAGCATAGGTAATAGTAAAAATAACAAAAACAACAACAACAACAGTAATGGTAATAAAAAAAAAGTTTCATCCAAGCGGGTTGTTCCTGTGACCGAGGCACAGGTACTAACAATAAAAAAATAATAAATAATAATAACAACAACAACAATAATAAAAACAACAAAACCAACAGTAATAAAAAAACAGTTTTATCCAAGCGGGTAGTTCCAACGACCGAGGCACGATAATGACAACCACCACCACAACAACAAAAACAATAACAAAAACAACCATAAGAACAACAAACCCAACAGCAGTAACAATAATAATTTTAAAAATATATAAACAAAAAGGAAAACAGGAGTTTCATCCAAGCGGCCGAGGAAAGGCTGTGTTTGGTACGGTCACTATGGAGACTCGAACACTTGCTGGTTTGGAGAGCCGACAGACCGCGCTGAATGAGGCAAGTGCATCGATAATTATACAAAGGCGACCTAAACGAACGCCTCCAGCTTCAATGAGGGAGGCAATAGAGAACCGATTGGGATTCTGATAACTTTGTATTTCCCCGCTATTTTTTTTTTTTTTTTTTTTTTTCGTTTTCTTCTTCTTCTTTCTTTTTCCCTCGTTTTATATATTTTTTCTCATTCTCGCTTCTTTTCACTTTCTATTATCCACCCCTCCGCTCAAAGCACCTGAAGACCGGAGTAAAACTGAACAGACAACTTCCCGGATGAAGCAGCAAACATGAATGTTGAAAGTAATTTCCATAAACGTGCTTGTTACATGATCGGGGATACTTAAGGTATGCATTCTCCCTCCCTCCCTCCCTCCCTCTCTCTCTCTCTCTCTCTCTCTCTCTCTCTCTCTCTCTCTCTCTCTCTCTCTCTCTCTCTCTCTCACACACACACACACACAAACACACTCACACACACACACACACAAACACACACACAAACACACACACACACACACACGTGTGTATGTGTGTGTTTATCCTTCACTTGAACGTAGACTGCATGCATGAAACATGTCCATGTACTGTGAACGAAAAGAAAACCGCAACAGGAAAAATGGCAAAAGTTGTCCAGAGATTAACTTTAGCAAAAAGCCAAGAAAGTAAATAAACAACCAAACAAAAACAAAGCACAATAATAAATAAATAAATAAATAAAATAAATACCGCATATAAATACAAAAAACACAAAGCTTCACAACAATAATAAAGAAAAAAATATATATATACAAATAAAAAATAAACTCAAGTCACCCCTCTTCAACATGCAAAGTATCTCAACCAACGCCAATTATTGTAAGAACAAAAACAAACAAACAAACAAACAAACAAGAAAAGACAAAATAAAACATCCATCCTCCCCCCGTAAAAAACATCCAACCATAATCGACAATCATTTGCAAACTTGCAATGTCACGACTTCAGTATAGAAAATGAGGTAAAGGTGATGTCTTCGGAGACTTGTTTCGTGGGCAAAGAGACCCGGGGTATGAGGCTGGGGTATGGGGCTGGGGTATGAGGCTGGGGTATGGGGCTGGGGTATGAGGAGGGGGCGCGGTAGGGTAGGGGTATGAAGGGGGCAGAGGGTAAGGGGATAAGGTGTGTGTGTGAAGAGGGGAAGAGGGTAGGGGTATGAGGGGGGTATGAAGGTGGGGCAGAGGGTAGGGGTATAGGGAGGGTACGGGATAAGGGTGTTGGGGGTATGAAGGGGGCTGAGAGTTGGGGCACAAGGAGAGGGTCAGGGATAGAGGTATAGGACAGGGATACGAGGTGGAGATTATGAGAGATGAAGGATGGAGAGATTATGATAAAAGAGGGATGGAGATGTTATGATAAACGAAGGATAGACAGGTTAAGGGAGATGAGGGACTGAGAGATTATGACAGAGGAGGAGGAGGAGAAGGAGGAGGAGGAAAAGTCGCGGCAGACGTGAGGGAGGAGAAGTGGAAGAGGGGCAGGTTGCACGCCGAGACCCGGTACGGAGGTGGGGATGACGCCCTTGACTGACCTGACAGGAGGTTGGAGAAGACAGGGAGTGGCGGCGGAGGCGAGGGGGAGGCGCGCAAGGGCGAGGACATGGAGTAGGAATGGTCGCCCTCTTCGTTCTCCTCCAGGAACATGTCCAGCACCACCGACGGGGAGGCCATTTCAGGGGGAGGGGAGGCAGAGACACAAGAGGAGGGAGAAGAGGAAATCGGCAAGGAGAAAATGAGAGAGAGAGAGAGAGAGAGAGAGAGAGAGAGAGAGAGAGAGAGAGAGAGAGAGAGAGAGAGAGAGAGAGAGAAGAGAGAGAGATAAGAAATAAACCAAGGAAAAACAGTAGAGAAAAGGACAGAAAAAAACACGTGTCTACGCCTCAGACACAATCCTCCATCGCAAGGGCACCGCGGGTAT
>NC_051422.1:1511024-1518524 GCF_015228065.2 Penaeus monodon | reverse complement strand
CTCCTTCTCCTTCTCTACTTCTCTCACATATATACGCATGTAAGATAACATACAAAACAAATACATTTTTAAAAAAATGGAAATGTGCAATAAAAAGGAAAATCTAACATAGTGAGCTTTGTTCCTTTATAAAAAAAAAGAAAAAAAAATCGTTTATCAGAAATAATTTCTTGTACTAAATATAAGCAACTATTTCATAAAATCATGAAAAATACAAACAGAATAGCCAATAAGCTAAATAAGATTGCAACGTTAGGCGTTACAGGAAAAACGCATAAAAAAAAACAAAAAACAAACAAACGCAACATAAAAGATACAAACCAAAATAAAAAGAAAATAAAAAGAAAATAACAAATACAAAAAACAAACAACATAGACACAAACCAAGATACAAAAAAAAGCAAAACAAGGACACAAACGGAAAAAAAACACAATAAAAAAAACAAATATACAGCATAAAGGACACAAACCAAAATACAAACAGGAAAAAACACCTGGTTGCAATCGCGTCAAAGCCATGCAACACAATCAGGTTGCGGTGGGTCGGCGGCTCGGATAAAGAGCTGGACATGATAAACTAACCGAAGAGAGAGGAAGAAAGAAAGAAAGAAAGAAAGAAAAAAACTATCTTGGAAAGAAAAAATTATCAAGAAAATAAAAGTTTATTACGTGTAATACGCAGCTACTGAGCTGTCACTATGACTCGTGTTACTTTTAGTCACAAACAAATAATAATAATAATAATAATAATAATAATAATAATAATAATAATAATAAACAAACAACTAAAAATAAAAACAAAAATTAAATAATAAAAAAAATGATAAAACTAACTCTAAAACAACGAAATAGTTTCAATAATGGATAAAACAAAATAAATAATAACTCTAACATTAAGAGTGAATTAATACTAATCCCAAGACTAATTTCTACAATCAACAGAGAGAGAGAGAGAGAGAGAGAGAGAGAGAGAGAGAGAGAGAGAGAGAGAGAGAGAGAGAGAGAGAGAGAGAGAGAGAGAGAGAGAGAGAGAGAGAAATATAGCGAGATAATTGTTCAATAACACACGCGGCTTGGTGAGATAAACCCTATCAACATTATCACTATTTTTTTTCGTTTATATAATACCACATTTTTCTTTTCTTAAATGATATTCTTCCCGATTAAAGCGATGTTCAACAGCGAGAGCAAGTGAAGTTCAGTGGGGGGGGGGGGCACGACAAGGTGTGACGTCATCAATGATCATGTTGAACCAATTGCAAACAGAACACAGAACGAAGGGAAGAACAAGACAACACACGCAGATACCAGTCCTTTTCGCTAAATTACTTCTTCAGACTTTCGGCTTATTCTTCCATTTCTCCTTTTTTTTCTTCTTTTTTTCTTTCACTTACTTACGATGTGTTCTGCATGATTCTAGCCCGCGTGTTCAGAATCATCTAGAGTGCATTGTGAAAAAACGATCGTTAACTATGACGTTATAAACGATCATGCACAGGAGGACCTCACACAAAATCCATGACAGAAAAGGTACTC
Organism: Penaeus monodon; assembly: GCF_015228065.2. Taxonomy (NCBI): domain Eukaryota; kingdom Metazoa; phylum Arthropoda; class Malacostraca; order Decapoda; family Penaeidae; genus Penaeus; species Penaeus monodon. Next base: position 1,516,988 of record NC_051422.1, on the reverse strand, counting down.
AGAAAATACCTCACAGCACTATTATTTAACGACATTATGACTTTACGATTACAGGAAGAAATAATGTTTATGGCGTCATAAAATGGTGTCAGTTCATTCGTTTCTCGACAGCGCACGAACCTAGGGCCGGACATTCACAGAACAATAAGGTGAAAACTGACGGTGTGGTGCATTTCATAACACGTAGGTATAGTGTGTATTTTTCACGGCGAGGCGCTAGCAGCTAAGGGCACGGACTATAATTTGGATTACCAGTTGTTTCCGTGTACACATGAGAATTCTGATTACGCTAATAATAACGATAGTAATAACAATAAGAACAATGATAATAACAATAATATAATAACGATAGTAATAACAATAATATAATAACGATAGTAATAACAATAAGAGCAATGATAATAACAGTACAATACCAATAATAATAATAATGATAATTAAAAAAGATAAAATAACCTATCATCATTCATAAAGTCATAATCACCATAACAACTTCAGCATAATGAATTATAATAATCAGAAAGAATGTAGGATAAAGAACATTAACAACGAGAGAGAGAAAAAAAAAAGCAAAACGACTTTCTCTCCCTCTCTATCTAATCAGGCCTTATCAGCCGAAGTAACTAGAAGTGCCTGAATTTCAGATAATCTGAGCATCGGCTTAAGATGCCAGCCTGCGTGACGGATCCTCTCTTCTATCACGTTTTCCAAGTCTTGAAATGACATCGTCCGACATCGTCCCGACCCGCTTCCGATACGACGAAACGCGACATCCCGACTAAACCGATGAAACACTATGGCATGACTTGCTTATACATGACAGATACCTGAAATACCCGACAACCGATTAATAAAACGCTGGCTTATTTATGTATACACACATACCCGAACAACCCGAAGCCCGACAAAACCGACCCCCAACACGACAGAGCATGTGGGGCGTGAGAGCGGGGCGGGGCACGGCGCCCACCTGCACCCTTTACCCCCACGAGCTCCTCCCATCTCGGAAACGTGGATGATGAGCGATTCCACCTGGCCGCTACATCTTCCCTTTCGCTCTTCCTCTTCTGCCTCCTCCGCTTCCCCCGCCTCCTCATCTCGCTCTCTCTCTTTTACTCCTTTACTGTTTCTCCTTTGCTTCCTCTTGTCTCTTCTTTTCTCCTCCCCCTCCCCTTCTTCCTCTTTTTCCTCCTCCTCTTCTTCTCTGCCTCTTCCTCCAACTTCTCTGCTCCTCCCCCGAAAAGATGCTTGTCAGATCTGCACATACCGGCAATCGACGTGCAACTGCCAAGAGCGTGGAAGAGCTGAAAGGGGGGGGGGGTGAGGAAATGAGGAAGGGGAGGATGGAAAGAGCTACGAAACATATAGAAAGGAGACGAAACGTGAGAGGGAGGAGGAAGAGGGAGAGTTAGAGAAAGGGGAAGAGGCAGAATAGGTGGAAGCGGAGAATGTGGTGGAGAAAAAAAGGAGAAGCTGAAAAGGAGGAGAGCGAGAAAGAACTAGTAAAGGAATAGGAGGAGGAAGAATAAGAAGCGGAGGAGGAGGAAGAAGAGAAAGAATAGGGAGAAGCACAGGAGGAAGAACAAGCGGAGAAGAAGGAGGCGGAGGAAAAAGCAGGAGGAATAAGGAGAAGCGAAGGAAGAAGAGGCAGAAGAAGAAGACGAAGGGGGAGGGGGAGGGGGAGGGGGAGGAGGAGGAGAAGTAGGGGGGGGGGAGGAGGAGGAGGAGGAGGAGGAGGAGGAGGAGGAGGAGGAGGAGGAGGAGGAGGAGGAGGAGGAGGAGGAGGAGGAGGAGGAGGAGGAGGGTCTAGCGAGGGGCCCGGGCGGCGTCATACGGAAGGCAGTACACTATTCTCCCAGAGGTTATCAACCCCCCAGCTGGGCCGCTCCCACTCCAGCGCCGCCGCCTCGCCTCGCCTCGCCTCTCCTCTCCTCGTCTCGTCTTACCGTCTTTCCTCTCCTCTCTTCTCTCCTCTCCACGCTACTTATCCTCCTTCCTCTTTCTCCTCCTCCTCCTCCTCCTTCTTCTTCCCCTTAAACTCCTCTCCTCGCCTCACCGCCTCTCCTCGTTCGATTCAAGACGCTGGGACACACGGCGAAGCCCTTCCGATTGCGCAATGCTCACATAACGGTCCATAAGCGATGCTACGTTCTGTTTCGTTTCGTTCCATGTTCCGTTTCGCTTTCTCCCCTTTTTCGCAAAATTCGTAGCGCAGGACGGATTGCAGTATCAAAGAGCTAGGTGCGTATTCACAAGCAAGGGCACTCATGCATATACGCACGCACGCAGGCAGGCACAGCGACGCGTACGCATGAAGGCACGCACAAGCCAAAGAATAAAGGAATGTGCAATGACCCCAACCGATGCAATCCATCTGCACAGACAGACGGTGAACTAATCTCTCTCTCTCTCTCTCTCTCTCTCTCTCTCTCTCTCTCTCTCTCTCTCTCTCTCTCTCTCTCTCTCTCTCTCTCTCTCTCTCTCTCCCCTCTCCACCCCCTCTCTCTCCCTTTCCCCCTCTCTCTCTCCTTCCCTTTCCCTCTCTCCCTCTTCCTCTCATACACACACACAGAAAAAAATGCAGAGAAGAAGCCATAGGTAGAGAGGCAGAGAGATATTAAAAAGAAAGAGGAAGAGAGGAAGAAAGACTGAAGGATGGAATGAGGATTATGGTGATGAAAGGCTCGGAAGACAAATGAGAAAAGGGTGGAAAGGACAGAGATGAAGTGATAAACAAGAGGAATAGACGGCCATAAAGAACCGCAAGAGACAAGAATAATAAGAGAGAGATACACGAACGAAAGAAAAAGAGGGGAATATGAAGGAGGACAAAGAGAAAGACACGAAAAGAGAACGATAAAGAAAACAGACAAGGGAAGTAATAACTAACAGAGTTTTAAGACGACGACGACTACAAAAACAACAACAACAACAACAACAATCCAACTCAGAACTCGTACCCCCCCCCCTAAACACACACACACACACACACACACACACACACACACACACACACACACACACACACACACACACACACACACACACAGGACAACTCGCTTCTCAAAATCCTCCCTCCTTCCTTCCCTCCCTCTCCTTTTCGCGAACTAGGAGGAAGAAGGAAAAGTGGAGACGAAAAGCGAGCGAGTGAGAGTGCGGTACAGCGGCGCCAATGATAGAGTGCCAAGGTTAGCGGAACACTCTCACTCTCCCACTCCTACTCCCCGGGCCTCGACAAGCCTTCCTTTCTTTCTCGCTCTTACTCTTACTCTCTAAACTCCCCTCTGTCTATGTTCCTCTCTCAATCTCTCTCTCTCTCTCTCTCTCTCTCTCTCTCTCTCTCTCTAGCTAATATCGTGCTCTTTCCTCTCCCTCCTTCTAGGTCCATCTCCTTGGGTATAAAGATCATCATCATCATCACATCATTATCATCATTATCAATTCTGACAATAATAATAATAATAATAATAATAATAATAATAATAATAATAATAATAATAATAGATAAGAAATTGCATCACACCGAATGACAATAATCAAAAGACAAACAGCAATGAAGCAAATCACAAAAGACCGCACAATGTATAATCATAATTCAAGATATAAATGAAAAACGACAACAACGAAGTAAACACATGACACAAAACCAAGTTCCTAAAAGACGGACGGAAGAAATAAAGAGAACAGCACAAACGGTGAATAAAGAGAGAATTGGGCTGGTGGAAGCCGGATGCTAAGAATTACAAGAGAGGAAGGGGAAGAGAGGGGAGAAGGGGGGAAGGGAAAGAGAGGGGAGAAGGGAGGAGGGGAGAGGGGAGAAGAGTGGAGGGGAAGGAGAGGGGAGGAGAAGGAGGGGGGAAGCGGAGACCGAGAACAACGAGGATAAGGGAGAGAGGGGAAAGAGAGGAAGAGGAGAAGAGGAAGCGGGGAGAGGGGAAGGAGAGAGCGTGAGAGCGGAGGGTACGGGGGAGAGGATTAGGGAAGTGAATGAGAGAGAGGGGAAGATAGGAAAGAAACTTAAAATAAAGCTAGGAAAATGAAAATGAAAATCATGATATTAGGAGCAAAAAAGGCCGGAGAAATGAAGGTTGAAAAAGGGCAAAGGAAAGAAGAGGGAAGAGGAGAATGAAGGATATAAGGAACACGAGAGGGAAGAGGAGAATGGAGGATAAGAGGAACAAGAAAGGGAAGGGGTCAGAGGGATGCAAACACGAGGTACAGTGGAATTCCGCGAGGGGAGAAAAATTCGATTAACGGTACAGGACACCTGATAAGTGGGAGCAAGGGTACGGGCAGGGGTAGGGGAATAGGCAGAGGGAGAGGTTGGGAAAGGGGTAGCGGGAGAGGTTGGGAGAGGGGTAGCGGGAGAGGCAGGGGTAGGGGTAGGGGTTGGGGACGGGAGGGGTAAGAGGGAAACGATAAATTGTATCGCTGACGGAAGATATGAAAGGCTGAGGGGAACGGCGGACGAAGTGTGGTGACGGGTGCCTTGTCTTTCTTCAATGAGGAACTAATCAGGGTATGTCGTCTTCGATCTCAAAATAGCGAGAGAGAGAGAGAAGGGGAGGGAGGGAGGGAGAGAGTGAGAGTGAGAGAAAGAGAAAGAGAAAGAGAGAGAGAGAGAGAGAGAGAGAGGAGAGAGAGAGAGAGAGAAAGAGAGAGAGAGAAAGAGAGAGAGAAAGAGAGAGAGAAAGAGAGAGAGAGAGAGAGAGGAGAGAGAGAGAGAGAGAGAGAGAGAGAGAGAGAGAGAGAGAGAGAGAGAGAGAGAGAGAATGTGTGTGAGAGAGGAGATAAAAAAATGAAAGATATCCCCCCCCGTTATTCAAAATACCAACAGAACCATCACCACAGATAAAAAAAAAATCAAACACAAAAACAAACAAACAGACCAACAAATAGCAAAACAAAGACAAAAATACAAAGCATCTCCAGCCAGGCCTACTCCCTGCAAATCAATACTTATTATTACCTCACAGACATAAATCGATTCCCGGTTGAGGAGGGAACTGCATTGGGTCCGTGGGGTGTGGGGGTGGGGTGTGGGGTGGTGGTGTGTGGGGGTGGGGTGGGGGGGGGGCTGGTTGGCAACAAGTAAGGATAATGAAGTGCTTGAAAATTAGTGACTGAGATTAGTGAGTGATGGCAATAAGGGAGAGGGAAGGAAGGGGAAAGGGAGGGAAGAAAGGGGAGAGGGAGGAGGAGGTTGACAGAAAGAAGGGGAGGGGAGAGTGAAGGGGAGACGAAGGGAAGAGAAGGGAAGGTTTAAGATTTAGTTTGATTCCATTTGTTACAATGGATATTCTTGGTGTGACATGCTGTCTGTTTCATTTTGCTTCTAAATGACCCCCTGTGTGCAAGGAATGGCCGGGGTTACCATCCACTGGCGGCGAGGGATTTAAACGCAGGTCAGCAAGATTGCAAGACGAGATCGCTACCGCTGCACCACACAGCACAGGGGAGGGGAGGGGAAGGGAAGGGAAGAGAAGGGAAATGAAAAGGGGTGGGGAGGAGGAGGGTGAGGGAGAGAAAAGGAGAGGGGGAAGTTAAGTGAGAGCACAAGAAAGAAAAAGACAAAGAGAAAGAGAAAAGAGGAAGAGAAACAGAGTGCCAGAGTGAGAGATAGATAGATAGATAGATAGATAGATAGATAGATAGAGAGAGATTAGTTCACCGTCTGTCTGTGCAGATGGATTGCATCGGTTGGGGTCATTGCACATTCCTTCATTCTTTGGATTGATAGGTAGACAGATAGATAGATAGATAGATAGATGGAGAGAGAGAGAGAGAGAGAGAGAGAGAGAGGAGAGAGAGAGGAGAGAGAGGGAGAGAGGAGAGAGAGGAGAGAGAGGAGAGAGAGAGAGAGAGAGAAAGAAAGAAAGAGAGAGTAAGAAAGAAAGAAAGAGAGTAAGAAAGAAAGAAAGAGTAAGAAAGAAAGAAAGAGAGAGTAAGAAAGAAAGAAAGAGT
>NC_051422.1:1493524-1506024 GCF_015228065.2 Penaeus monodon | reverse complement strand
TCTCCCTCTCTCCCTGACCACGCGGAAGTTAAAAAGCCCGACCATTCAGATTTAAAAAATCCAGGTACGGCAGGAAACAGGTGTATGTATGCGTGCGTTCGTGCGTGTGTGTGTGTGTGTGTGTGTGTGCGGCTGCCGCGGGGTCCACAACCTCATACCCCCCCCCCATCCCTCCTCTTCTCTCGCGTCCTAAACCCCCACCCCCCACCCCACCCTCTCCTTCTCCAAACACATATTCACTAAAATCCGGTTAAAACGCCATTTTTTCCGGTTATACCACCACGTGGGATATTTGTTAGTGCAATTATTATTCTTTTTACATTATCTATTTTCGAAGAACGGGAGGAGGAGGAAATTAACGAGTTTCCTGGTGTCGATCCGTAACAAATACACTTGTTACCTCATTACACCAAGAAGTGGGTGGTGGTGATGCTATTGATAATGAAAATGATGATGATGATGGTGATGATGACGATGATGCTATTGATAATGAAAATAATGATGATGATGATGATGATGATGATGATGATGATGATGATGGTGATGACGACAGCGATGCCGAAGGTGACGCCACTGATAACGACAGAAAACACCTGTCGGGTCTTATCCCTTCCCTCATGCCTTTTCAGCACTACGGCGACACAACGATACAGTTACGCGTCGTCCCACCCCGTGCGTACCTTGCCGAAAAACGACCACTCATCCATACGCAATACATTTCGCAACCCACACACACACACCAAACACAGAAGCACACACATACCAAGAACACCAACAAATCCCTCAAACACAAACATAAATCAACAAACAAGTAGAAAAAAAAAAATATATATATATATCGCTAAAAAAAAGCCAAGGAAACCAATGTCATAATTTACCTCTAATGGGAAATGACGGGTTCCTGTGACAACCCCCCTCCCCACCCCCCATCTCCCCCCCTCCCCTGCCTCTCCCCATCCCCCCATGCCCCACCAGCCAGGCACATACCTCGCCCACTTAACCGGAGGACTCTCGATAGCCCATATATGCGCGTTGTTAATTCATGCACCTTTCTGTCCTACGCACATAGATATTTTAAAAGAAGGTTTTATCATCCTTAAAATATGAAATACGATGATCTATCCCGATAGAGAAAAGAGAAGAAATGAGAGAAGATAAGAGGGAGAGAGGGAGAGAGAGAGAGAGAGAGAGAGAGAGAGAGAGAGAGAGAGAGAGAGAGAGAGAGAGAGAGAGAGAGAGAGAGAGAGAGAGAGAGAGAGAGAGAGAGAGAGAGAGAGAAGAGAAGAGAAGAGAAGAGAATAAAATTTAAAACACATTTAAAGGAAACATGGCATCATCAGTTAGGACACTATGGGTGGGGGCGGGGGGGGGGGGACCTAAAAGGGTGGTAACATGAGGGAATAAGGGAGGGAGGGAGGGAGGGAGGACCTAAGAGGTGGTAACATAAGAGAGGGAGGAGGGGGGGGCAGGGCCTAAGGGCTGGTAACAAGGGAGGGAGGGAGGACCCCACGACTGGTACCACAAGGTAGGAAGAGAGGGCGGGAGGGAGGGAGGTAGGGAGGAAGGACCTGTAGGAGGGGAGGAGCAAGGTGGGGGGGGTTACGTTGGGAGGAGAGGGGGGGGGGAGAAGAGGACATTACCCTCTCCGCTGACGCCGTGGGCTTGTGGCTGGGCGGGCAGAGGCCGGTTACCAAAAATCGTTAGCTCTGCGACTGGTTCTTTCACATTCCTCCATCGCGCAGGTAAAGACTACACTCAACACGCATTTTCCTAAGTGACCATCGATGATTGCCCCCTTCCCCCACCCCCCTTTTTGATCATTCTAAATATTCATAATAACGAAACGAACAAAACGAAAAATAAAGCGATAAATATTCTCATAACACAATAAGAAATCAGTAAAACAAACAAACAGAACAACAAAATAAACATACAACACAATATTTAGTGCAACTCGTAACAAACATGACTTATAACAAATACGCCAAACAAATAAAAACAAGACAAAGAACAATAAACATTCACCCAACAAAATAACGAAACAAAACGACAAAACAAACACACAACAAAATTTATAACAAACATAAAACTTGTAACAAAACAACGAAACGAGGAAAAACTCAGACACGAAATGACAAACACACAACAACAAAAAAATATACAACAAACACAAAACTTGCCACAAAATAACGAAACACGTAAAACGACACGCAACGACAAGAGAAACATCCCCACTAAAACATAGAAATAGAAAGAGACATAGAAAGAACTGAAAATCCAGACAGCGAAAACCTCCGAAGTCATGCACTCCCCATGACCTCACACGAGCAGCTAGCATGTCTAAAAAAAGAAAAAGAAAAAGAAAAAACAACAATAATAGCAAACGTAATGATAACAATAATTATAATAACAATAATAATAATGATAAGGACAATGTTACTAATAACAATAACAATAATAATGATAATGATCATGGTGATGATGATGATGATAATAATAGTAATAATAGTAATAATAGTAATAATAATAATAATAATAATAACAACAAAGATAATAAAATCCCACTAACAGCAATGCCAACAAGCGAAAGTGCAAGTGCTCTCGTTAGTACGCTGTCTCGTAGCCTACTAACCTCCCCCCACCACCTACCTTCTCACCCCCCCCCCCCCCAACGACACGACGCTCGCACTTCTGACCTACACCAGAAAGGGGTTGGGGGTAGGGTGGGGGCGGTTGGGGGGGGTAGGAATCTTACCTCCTCCCCCGGTACATGTACATATGTGCGTACGCGTATGTAGTTGTGGATGTATGTATGAATGTGTGTATGGACACACCCTGAATATGTCTCCAAAATGGTGTGTATGTATTTATATATTCATGAATTCGTGTATTGCGCCCAAGGACACATACATGAATGTATATGTGATTATGAATACATGCATCTATGAATGTATGCATGTGTCCATGAATGTGTGAATGCGTATGCGAGTATGTGTGTACGTATATGAGCTTCCGGTGACCGTTACCGTCGTTTGAATATGTGGGAAAATGAAGTTGATGAAGAGGAAGAGGAAGAAAAAGAAAGAATGAAAAGAAAGAGGAATAACAATAACAAAACAGCAACAACAATAACAACAACAACAAAATGGAGGAAGAGGAAAAAAAAGATAAAGAAAACGAATACGAAAAGGGGAAAAAAAAGAGAAGAATCGAGACACGCGGGAAGAAGAGAGCACCGAAAGAGGAATAAGAGAAACGAGACAAAAAAAACTGAACAAAAAGAACAAAGGACACGACAGAAACAGACAAAAGTAAACATCACGTGGAGAGGGAGAGTCCAAAATTTCACATGGCTTGAGCTGTCCAGAATTAGTGCATTTAGATGATAAAAAAAACAACAATAATAAAAAATAAATACTAAAACAATAATGATACTTAAAAAAAAAAAAATCCCCATTGCCTTTGGTGAAAAGACGAATAAAATATAAGAAATATAAAAAGAGGAAAAGGAGAAGGATAAAAATAAAATACATGAAAGGAAAAACGAAACAAAGAAAGATAAAAGAAAATATGAAATGATACGAACAAACAAACATATAAAGAAAACAGAAAAGAAAACGAGAAAAAAAACGAAAGTAAAGTGAAATAAAATAAAACCCACCCTTTTCATTCATCAATTCCTCTTCACTCTCCCTATCAACTCACGTACCCGCCCCTCCTCCTCCTCCTCCAGTTACTACGACCTACAGCCACGCCATCTGTGTCCTCCCAAGGTCGTGAAATGCGACAAGGGGGTCTTCATCTAAGTCCATTGAGACCAAGTGTGTACCGAACACCAGCTGGGCATCCGGGACTTTCGACGCTGCTAAGGGCTCGGTTTTAAGTCACGCTAAAGACTTCCTCTTGCTGTTTCATTCCGGTTTTTGTTTCGTGTTTCTTGTGGGGGTTTGTCTCCTCTCTGTCTCTGTCTCTCTCTCTCTCTCTCTCTCGTTCTCTCTCTCTCTCTCTCTCGTTCTCTCTCTCTCTCTCTCTCTCGTTCTCTCTCTCTCTCTCTCCATCCTTCTCTGTCTCTATCTCTATCTCTATCTCTGACTCTGACTCTCTCTCTCTTGTTCTCTCGTTCTCTCTCACACACACAGAGTGAGTGAGTGTGACTGTGTTTTGCCTATAAGTATTTGTATTACGCATGAGCATACACATACACATACACATTCACACGCTAGTATGTATGTATATCTGTAAGCATATATGCATGCATGTCCGTATATCAAAACTGGAAATGATACGTATAGATGTATGCATATATATATATATATATATATATATATATATATATATATATATATATATATATATATATATATATACATAAATACATAGTATATGCTGTAAAATTATATATAATTCATCATGACAGCAAGTCATAATCATTACAATCATGACTCGAATATTCAGTTTTATGATGAATCACTCCGGTGATATATATCAATATTTTACAGTTTCTATGTGTTAGTATGTTTGTTTGAATGTACAGTAAGTATATGTAGATGTTTATTCAAATATATTATTACAACTTATGTATACTGTAAAACCGTGGGAAGGAAGATAAAAAAGTATATGAGGGTGAATAAGAAAGAAGTATGGGGGTAAATGAAGAAAAATGGAGAGGAGGGGGAGGGGGCGAAGAGGAGAGAGAAGAAAATAAGAAAGAGGAGAGGAGGGGAAGAGAGGAGGAGATGGAAGGAGGAGGAGGAGAGAGGAGGGCAAAGGCGGGGAAGGTATGAAAGGGGATAGCAGAAGAGGAGGAAGAGGAGGAGGAGGAGGAGGAGGAGGAGGAGAGATATGTTGAAGGGAGAGAATCAGAAGGGATGAGATGACTTGGAAGGAAAGGGATATGAGAGGGGATCAGAAGAAAGGAGAGACAGAAGATAAACAAAAAAGAAGATACGAATGAGAAGTAGGTAGAGTGGGAAAAGAAGAGAGACGAAGGATGGAAGGGAGGAAGGAAGGGAGGGAGGAGGTGGGAGGGAGAGAGGGAGGGAGGCAGGGAGGTGGGAGGGAGGGAGGCAGGGAGGTGGGAGGGAGAGAGGGAGGCAGGGAGGGAGTGAGGGAAGGTGGGAGGCAGGGAGGGAGTGAGGGAAGGTGGGAGGCAGGATGGGGGAGGGAGGGTGGGAGGCAGGATGGGGGAAGGGAGGGAGAGAGAGGAATGCAACATCAACATAAACAGAATACATGCAGAACAGGCTCTGGCTGTCAAGGTCACCAGCGTTGGAGGCTGCAGACTGCGGCAACAACACAACTCGCAGTCAGTCGTGAGCTCTGCACCTTGCTGCACGGGGGACCGGGGTGAATGGCGGGGGTGGGGTGGGGGGTCTCGCAATGAAACCCCCCCTAGGGAAGAGGTCGGTCACACACACACACACACACACACACACACACACACACACACACACACACACACACACACAAACACACACACACACACAATGCTTCTCTTTATTTGGGAAAACCAATATTATCTCGCAATTTTCTTCAGGCGATATGCTCGACTGCGTGTCATCTGATGTCCCGAACAATAATAATAATAATAACAACAGTAATAATAATAATAATAATAATAATAATAATAATAATAACAATAGGAAGAGGAAGAAAAGAATGAAGAGGAAGATGAAAGAAGGAAGAAGAAAAATGACATGGAAAAAAACGAAAAGCGAAAAAAACGAAAAAAGGGAAGAGAAAAGACTGACGAACACCACCTTCACTACAGATGACTACAAGTGTTTCCACATTACAGGTGTTTCAGCCCACGAGTGTCTAAATATAGAAGGGCAGCGCTTCACTCCCCATCGCCTTTTAATCCAACGAAACGAGGCCATAAGTATTTTTTCTTCTTCTTCTTCTGATAGTGGAAACAAAATTCGACATAAGCAGCTGTCGTTATCCATACTCATTTCGCAATACGTATTTGTTAGTAAGTCACCATAACATCATCCATATATCCTGTGTTATAGAGATATAGGTGCTATATACACATCTAGACGGAAGTCGTCCAATGCTTTTTTTTTCATAATCATAAGGGATGCTATATGCTATAAGGGGTGGCCTGACTGTTATCATTCTCTAAAAATAATACGTAATTACAACTGAACCCAACAGGATAATTTCCCACACCCGTAAGGTTACATAAGCGCTGTTTCTATACGACCCTGAATCCACGCGAAGAAAAAAAGGGAGACAAAGGCGAAGACGGAGAAAGAAGGAAACGGCAAAGAAGAAGAAGAAGAAGAAGAAGAAGAAGAAGAAGAAGAAGAATGATGAATCCACGCTAAAAAGAAAAAGAAAAGGAAAAGGAAAAGGAATAGGAAAAGGAGAAGGAAAAGGATAAAGACAAATACAGAGACAAAAGCGAAGACAAAGGCGAAGACAAAGAAAGGAAGAGACGAAGACGAAGGAGGGGGATGATGAGCCCACGCTAAAAAAGGAAGAAGGTGAAGACGAAGAATAAGACGAAGACGAAGACGAAGACAAAGATAAAGACAAAGACGTAGAAAGAAGAGAACGAAGAAGAGGAAGAAGGACAATAATAATAATAAGGAAAGTCAAAGCGCACTGCTCAGCCGACGTGCGTATTTAGCAGCAGGAAGAGCGGTCTGCCTTCTGCTTGCCACGTCGGCCGAGAGGAAGCTTCTCTACTACTGCAACATGCGCGTGCAATGTCCCCGCCGCACCAAGTGCACCCCCGCCGGCTGCTCCTACAGGGTTTAAAGCTGCTGTACTGCCCCTCCTCCTCCTTCCTCCGCCTTCACCTTCTCCTCCTTTCTCCTTCTCCTCCTCCCCCTTCGTCTTCGCCTCCTCTGCTTTCTCCTCCTCCTTCGCCTGCACCTCTTTCTCCTCCTCCTCCTCCTTCCTTGTCTTCGCATTCCCCCCTTCTTCTTCCTCCTCCTCCTCCTCTTCTTCTTCTTCTTCCTCTTCTTCCTCCTTCGCCATCGCTCCCGACTACACAGTCTTCCTTCGTTCCACCACGTGACTCATGTAAAGGGAAAAGATGAACCGACAAATCCCCCGACCGACTGACCGACCAAGATAACTCCCTCGCGCCCCCTGAAGACTCGCAGTGCGGGTAAATCGCACAGAAAACAGGCACTTTCAGTGGCGTTTATACCTCGCAGCTGAAGCATAGACATTTTCGTAAAAAAAAAAAGAAAGGAAGAAATTAAAACATATATAGGCCTACGCACAGATCCAAGAGCCTATCATTATCACTGTCATTATCAGCATCAATTTTATCCTGAAGAACATGTATATACAAACCTAAGAAAACATCACCATCACCATTATCATTACCATTACGATTAACACCAAAACGTCCTATAATCATCATCACATCATCACACACGCCCTAAAACGTGCGTCCATAACCCTACGAAGACAACGCTCCTCATTAAAACCGTGGCTATAAATATCAACACCGATTTTCAAAGCGCGATTACCATGCCCTCGCAAATCACACATACACACAAGGCGAGACCCTCCACAGCAACCAATCTTGCTTCTCATACGCTGCCTCTTGCTTCTTGCCGCACCCGAAACGAGGGCCCGCTTCGTGCTGCCCCTATCCTGCCGGCGTGAGAGAAATCGCCACTTCCTCCCTACCGCATTCGCCACACTTCGTGAGGGTGATTGACACACGAGTGGTTGTGAAGAGAGGTTATGTTGAACGTGTTTATTTCAAATTTAGCACACGCTGGTTTCATAAGATCGCCTTTCACATCAGGTGGTGGACTTTCTTGCACACACACATGCATATAGACACAGGCACACGCATACACGCACATGCATACACATACATTCACGCACACACACACACAGATATATATATATATATATATATATATATATATATATATATATATATATATATACATACATATATAGACATATACATATACAAAATATATACATACATATATATAAATATATACATACATATACATACATATATATAAATACATACATACATATACATACATATATATAAATACATATGCATACATATTATATAAATACATATACATACATATATATAAATACATATACATACATATAAATATACATATATATTATATATATAATATATATATATATATATATATATATATATATATATATATATATATATATATATATATATATATAAATGGATTAGGGTCTTGCTAGTATGCATGTGTATAAATGTACGTGTGCACATACTTGTGCATGTATATGCATGTACATGTTCACATGTGTACATGAATGTGTGTATGCGACTAAACTGCATTTCATACACCACAGATTCAGATTTCAGACTCGAAACCACACCATCATTATCATATGATAATGATAGTAATGATGATGACAGTGATGATAGTGACGATGGTGATGGTAATGATGATGATGATGATGATGATGATGATGATGATGATGATGATGATGATGATGATGATGATGATGATAACAACAACAACAACAATAACAACAACGACAACAACAATAAAAAATACACAACAATAGATATAATGATAAAAACAATAACAAACAACAAAAAAGATAATAATACTGACAACTACAATTACAAAAACCTTCATCGTCAGCTTATGTAGACCATCGCTCCTGCCTTAACAACTGCCGAAGGACACTGCAGCTCCAACCTGCTCCTGCTGCTGCTCCTCCTCCTCCGCCCCCTCCTTCCTCCTTTTCCTCCTTCTTCCTTCTCCTTCCTCCTCCCTCCAAGACATCCTGCCGAAAGCCCAAATCCTCCTCCCCGCTGCCACGCCGCCGGGGTCGACATGGCGCGTGAAAGCGGACTCGAAGTGGGTCGTCTCTCGTTTTTTCTTCGTTAAGAGAGTTCTAGGCGTATTCCGCAGGGGGAAGTTTATGGAACGAATTACAAGGGGTTCGGGGATTTATTTCCTTACGTGCGCGCAGGAAAACAGTGTTATGAACACCACGGGTTGTAATTCTGAACTCTGAACTTCGTGAAATGAAAGTTGTCGTGGGGGCGAAACATGTCTGGATTATTCTTACAGGTAAATGACGCATACAATAAGTTTCGTAGCGCCCATGATCACACACGGTCTTTTAAAACGTTATTTAAAAAACGAAAAAAGAAACCTAAAACCAAAAGACATAACACTTCTCCTAAGACCCCTACGTAGACAAGAGTGAGAAACAGAAGAGTGAAGGTGCAGGAGACAAGAGCGAGAAAAGCGTGAGAAACAGGAAAAAAAAGTGAAGACGCAAAAGACAAGAATGCGAAACGGAAAAAAAGAGAAACCAAAAATAGGGGAAAAGCGCGAAAAAAAATGTGACAGACGGATAAAGCGAGTGAGGATGCAAGCGAGAGTGGTGACCCGGCCGACCCACACGTGTAGTCGTACACACTCCCTCGCACAGCCTCTCTTTGTCTGCCAGTACAGGGAGAGCCAGTTCAACGAGACTTCCAGGCACTGCGTCTGCGGGTTGTCATTTTCGTCTTCGGGTTTTGAGGTTAGTGGCCATTTACCTTTTTTTAAGTAGTAAAGACGAGACATTCTTGTTATTCATTTTCCTTTTCTTCTTCTTTTGAGGCACTGGCCATTTCACATTAAAAAAAAAATAAGGATTCGACGCTCTTGTTATTCATAAAATCATTCAAGGTTATTTCAATCTCACATCAAGAAATAAAATCGTCCCCCATACAGTTTTAATAAGAGGGGAAAAAACTTCACATCCAGTTTTTAACCCACACCGAAAAAAAGAAAAGCAAAAAAAATCTATAAGAATCTCTCCCTCTGAAACCGTGCAACATCATGCAAGGGAACGGTTCCTCGTGGTTCCTTGCAAGAGAAAGCTAGTGGGTCGAACGAACCACGCAGGGAGGTGACACGGCAGGCATGGGGTGAGGAAACTTACTAGTCTCTCATACACAGCATATGGATCTCCCTCCCTCCCTTTTCCCTTCCCTACTTCTCCCTCTACACTCCCCCCTAAGTCCTCGCCCCGCTGTTTCCCCTTAAATGGCATGGAGGTTCCAGTGGCTTTGTGTCAAGCATTTGGCCCGAAGCAAAAATGGCCCTCCATAAGAACTAGGGCAAAACGAGTTTTCCCCTCCACTCTCCATCATT
This sequence comes from Penaeus monodon, assembly GCF_015228065.2. Taxonomy (NCBI): domain Eukaryota; kingdom Metazoa; phylum Arthropoda; class Malacostraca; order Decapoda; family Penaeidae; genus Penaeus; species Penaeus monodon. The sequence continues at coordinate 1,495,879 of NC_051422.1, read as the reverse complement.
CTCTTCCCCCCCGTTCTCCTTTCGCTCGCTCTCTCTCTCTCTCTCTCTCTCTCTCTCTCTACCCCTTCTTCCCTGTTCTCTCTCCTCTCCCGTATCGCCTACCCACTTCCCCCCCCCTCTACCCCACTGTTCTCCACAATCCCTCCCTCCCTCCTCCCTCCATCTCCCTTTCCACCTTTCCCTCCCTACCTCTCCCTCCTCCTCTTCGCACCCTCCCCTCTCTTGTGCCAACACCACGAGCCTTCCTGATGTATCCTGCGATCCTAACCCTCCACCGCATTCGGGAGGGATAACCAAGCCATGACCTGTCTACGGTTTCACCCTCGCATCTCCCCTCCCGCCTCCTCCTCCCTTCCCCGGCCAACGCCCCCCGTACTTATGGTGTATCCCGAGTTCCTCACTATAGCGGGCGTGGTTTCCTAATCATCGACTGGCAGCCCTTTGCTTCCCAATCCTCGGCTGGCAACCGTCGCTTGCCAATCCTCGGCTCGCAAATCTCCCCACCCCCACCCAATCCTCGGTTGGCAACCCTCACTTCCCAATCCACGGTTGGCAAATGTCGCTTGCCAATCCTCGGCTGGCAACCCTGACTTCCCAATCCTTGGCTGGCAACCCTTTGCTTGCCAATCCTCGGCTGGCAATCGTCGCTTGCCAATCCTCAGCTGGCAACCGTCGCTTGCCAATCCTAGGTTGGCAACCGTCGCTTGCCAATCCTCGGCTGGCAACCGTCGCTTCCCAATCCTCGGCTGGCAACCCTCACTTCCCAATCATTGACTGGCTAATCCCCCCACCACCACCCCACCCATTTCATGATACCAATAATTATTATTCCTATATTTATCACTCTTGATAATCACCACCATTATCGACATAATTGATTATTAACATCACTATCATTCGTTGATAATTAAAAAAAAAACTGGTATCTACTTTAAAGTTGCCTAAATTATGAAACGTAACCATGAAAATAACTGCAACAACAAAAACACATGAAAAGAAGAATACTAATCTGTCCTTCCAAGAGAAAAAAAGGGGAAAAAATGTTATCATTTGAGTACAATGCAACACAATGAAAAATGCAATAAAAACAATCTACACATGATAGATGCAGACTGATAAAGGAATATCTTTTATACTACTGAACAAAACTAAAAAAAAAAAAAAGATAAAACAAGATAAGGAAATTGAATATGACGAAAATAGAATAACGTTAAGAAAATATGATGATGTGATGCTAAAAACAACGATTAAGTGATACTAAAATGGCAGTGATGTTGTGATGCTGTAGAACACAATATGATGCAAAAGAACATAAATGAAATCAATCAATTAAAAACAAACAGATAACATACAAAAGAATATGAAGGCAATATCTCGCTGAAGTTCACAAAATATAAAATGTAGGAATCATTGCTCATTCAGTTTATAAACTGAATGCACAAATAACAAGTCAGTCATAATCATATATATATATATATATATATATATATATATATATATATATATATATATATATATATATAACAAACGGGAAAAAAGTTGAAATAATAATAACTATATTCCAACAATGCACATTTGTAGTTAATAAAACATTTTTTTTCTCTTCTAAAATATTTCTTTTACCCTAATCCAAGTTCCCTTTATCTTTCCCCTCTATCTACCTTTATAAGGAAGACTACTGAGCACTTGCAAGGCTGTGAATCCACTTTGAATATAGGCACTTGAGTGAGTTTTGTAATCTGTTTGGTGCCTCGATGTCTGCACTGAACACCTGTCCTTTGGAATACACCTGTGCTCCGACGTTTACTTGCACCAGCACCGATCCGTAAAATGTGAAGGTGACTTTTTTTTACGAGATATGTTAAAAATTACGTAGACCGAAAAGTATCTTAAAAAAGGGGAAAAAAAAGGATACGGAACACCGCACATAACCACACGATTAAGGCAACGGTCAGTATTTAAAAAAATAAATAATAAAAAAAAAAGTTACTACAACAACAAAGAAATACCCGACTTCTCTCAGGTCATCAACTTCGAAATGCTCAAGTGTACGAGAAACGCAGACATTTCCACGTGTGAAAAAATGCTTCGAAATAATACAGCAAGAACACTGAATTTACGTATTAATTTTCATATCCTCTGGGGCTCAAACATAAGAAACTGGGGTATGGAACGTTCCCAGTTATTACTGTAGGACAACTAACCCAGTAAAATACTTTCCTAGCCCTTAAAAAACGTATATAATAGGCCTATTCATTTGCCTGTGGCTCTCGGCATGCCCTTTGGTGTTGCAGTAGGCCTAACTACCAAAGCCCCCTTTACTCTCAGAAAGTTTTCTTTCATTTATTTATCATT
>NC_051422.1:1476151-1485924 GCF_015228065.2 Penaeus monodon | reverse complement strand
GCCCAAATAAAAAACTTTTTACGGTGTATTCTACCGTAACGAGCGCTTCCCTCTCTTGTTTAGGTTAGTCTCGCCTTCTTGTACATGTTTATATTGTTCCACTGTGTTCTGTCCCTTTCTTTTTGTTTCCTCTCTTACCCATTTGTTGTTTATTTTATGATATTTTTTGTCTTCGTTTTTTTTTGTCTAATAATGTTATGTTCATTATTTCTATTGATGTTGGAGATGTAATTCTTCGAAACGTTACGTTTACAATAAGATGTACACCACAACCATGGTTCGATATTATATATATATATATATATATATATATATATATAATATATATATATATATATTACACCTGTACACACACTCAGTTATATATGAATATCGAAGCAGTCGATGTCGACTTGGCATTATTCTCTTACCCATTCCCAATAGTAGAATCATATATATATATTATATATTATATATATATATATATATATATATATATATATATATTATATACGCCCGCACACACACACACACACACCACACACCACACACACACACACACACACACATACAAACAGTGACACACATATACACACAAATTCACGCATACATATGTTTTTGATGTATATATGTGTATTACACAATTATATATATATATGCATATATATATATATATATATATATTATATATATTATATATATACAACACACACACAAATGCACACACACACACACACAACACCACACACACACATATATATATATATATATATATATATTATATATATATATATATATGATTAGTATGTATTATGTATGTATATGCAGTATACTCACGTATGGCTTTTTGTAGAATATCAAAACCCATAACACTTGATACATGTTGATAATGTTTGCCCTTTATGCGCACATTACTGGAACCTGTTGAAATATCTTTTGGTTTGTATCACTTTGTAGGCTCTTTCTTGATATAACGTGATACACTCCAATCAGCCAATCAGAGCATGGTACTCTTGGCTTATTACATGTAAAATCACAGATAGGATTTATATTTCAGTTAATTACGAAATGCATTGTATGTTCTTAGTACAAAAGTTTTTACAAAGGTGTATACAAGGTGTCCATGCCTTTTTAACAGTACACAAATACATGATCATTCTATATGGGTAAAATCAAAAGCCAATCATGAAGTAGTTGAAATGACATGGTAAAACTTTGCAAGTGTTCAAGTCATACAAACATGATACGGCATTTGGTGGATGATATCTTCAAAATCATTCTGCACCTCTATGATATAATGTTACAGGCAGAAAATTATCAAGGAAAAAGCTATGTAAACTCATTGTTGACATAATTCAGGTAATAAGACAAGTAAATGCCTGTGATCATAGGACTAATCCAATTGTCTGAGACTATGACTATCTGCAAACACAAAGCTCAGTCGTCATGCAACTTCACTTTTAATATGAACAGCAATGTATGTAATAATAATAGAAAAAAAAAGTTTTGACTGAATTTGAGAAATATATTTTACAGTTTCCACAGCCTTGTGAAGCGAAGAGTGGTTTGCATAAACAATATAAGTTGCAGAATAGTCAAGTACTTTTTCTTTTTATTTTAAAAATTCCACAATATTTTGCTGGTAATAAAAGTCATATTAGCATATTAAGTGCTTTCATGCTTTTAATTGACTTTTTTTATGCGAAATTAAAGAAAAATTATTTCTCTTCCCAAACTGTGTACGATAGTACAAACTTCGCTGTTATTTTTTTTTTTGTAGTGACCAGAGCAAGGAAGTTTTTCAGTCTTTGGAGATACATTCAGGGTTTCGGCAAATGTGCTATTTTTACACCATTTAAAGTCCGCCTTTTCAAACCCGAAACCAAACTTGAAATTCATTAAGAGACATCTCTGTTTATGGTGCTTATTTTTTTTACCAGAGAAGTCTAGACGTGCTAATATTTTTACAATGGAAATGCATTCTGTATTCATATATAGTCTATATTACATGCACTACATATATGTGTGTGATACATATATATATAATATATATATATATATATTATATATATTATACATATATATATATATATAGATATATATATTATATATATATATATATATACATAACATATATGTATATACACTATATAGTTAATAATATATATATATATATATATATATATAATATATATATAATAGATATATATATGTATCACACATACATATATAAATACTTATAATATTATCAAGAATACATAGTAAGACCAGATGGTACTTTTCACACTCTGTGAGAAGCAGCTGCCTTTCCTCAAGGGCGAACGCAGGTGCCTACTCTGGTTTCTCTTTTGGCACCCCTTCGATATAAGTAAGCATCCACCCTCAAAGGGAGCATTCCCCATAAAAGGACACATCTCGTTAGATGGAGAGGAGAGACACGGTAGACAGACCAAGCCACACAGGGTCCGGCTCCACCACCTTGTCCTTGACCCCAGGGACACGAGGGCCTCATGTATACCCTCAGCAATAAATTCATATAGCCAAAACCCCTTCCATTCACCTGCACCAAGGCCACTCTCTCTCGTTGATATTTGGTGGCAAGGGGTGCTCAAGAAACTCCCTCGTTGAGATATATGCATATATATATATATATATATATATATATATATATATATATATATGTATATACACATGTATATACTTATATCATCATCATCATCAAGGGGCTAACGCCGACGGGGGCACATGGCTGCAACCACCCTTCCCTTCCAACCACGAGGGCCCCTCGTGGCGAGTCTCCGGGCAGGCCCTTGGCCCATCTCTAATTCCTCGCGACAGGTCTTGTCGAGCTGCCCAAGCCATGACCTCCTGGGACGTCCCACAGGCCTCCTCCATCCAGGTTTGTCTCGCAAAGAGACAACCTGATGGGCAGGGTCATCCACAGGGAAACGAGTTAGGTACCCATATAGCCTGAGTTGGCGATCCTGGATTATGCAAGTAACAGGTCCCATGCCAGTCTCACGGTGTAACTGTTGGTTGGACACGTAGTCCTGCCAACTGTACCTCATGATTCTGCAAAGGGACTTGTTACAAAAGGCATCAAGATGAGACTCCAAGACACTGGATAGTATCCAGGTTTTGCTTCCATAGAGCAAAACTGGCAGTATCAAGGCTTTGAAGACACGTAGCTTGGTCCTTCTGCATAGCTACTGACATCTCCAAATGCTTTTGTTGATCGAGTTCATGGCTCCTGTTGCCAGACCAATCCATCTATTGACTTCCTGGTCTGACAACCCAGAGATATGGACTACTCTACCAAGGTATGTAAAACTCTCTGTAACTTCAATGTCCTCGCCACAAGTATGGATTGACTGAATGGGTTCCCCTAACCCGCCCCCAAAGTCCTAAATCTTGGTCTTGGTCAAGGAGACCTCTAGGCCTAGGGGCTTCGCATCATTGCTAAATGCATAAAGAGCCTCCACCAGTGACTCCGGACTTAGATAGGATAGCAACATCAGCAAAGTCAAGGTCTGAGACCTTGATATTGCCCAGTGTTGCACCACACTGACTTTGGCTAGTAGCTCTGCCCATTATCCAGTCCATACAGGAGTTGAAAAGTGTTGGTGCAAGGACACAGCCTTGCCTCACCCCTGAATTAACAGGGAAGAAGTTTGACAGACCCCCACCACACTTTGCAGCACTTTCAGTACCGGTATAAAGCCCTACTATTAGGCCAATAATCGACGTCGGAATTCCCGAGTCTCAGGATCTCCCATAGTGATTCACGGTTTACCGAGTCAGACGCCTTCTTGAGGTCGATGTAGGTTGCAAGCAACCCACAACCAAACTCACAATGGGATTCCACAATTACTCGAAGCACTAGTATTTGGTCTATTGTGGACTTGCCAGGAGTGAATCCAGACTGCTCCGGTCTCTGATGCATCAGTAGGTGGTCGTGGATCCGTTTCAGAAGAATATGGGGGAAAATTTTGCCTGGTATGCTGAGCAGTGTATTGCCACGATAGTTGCTACAATCCCAACGATCCCCTTTCCCCTTCCAGAGAGGGATGACCACGCCCCTCAGTAGGTCAGGGGAAATGGTACCAGACTGCCAGATGGCAGTCAAGACTGTATGCAAGCCTCGAGCCATAGGTTCACCCTCAGCCTTGAGCAGGGATATCACATATGCCAGCAGCTTTCACACTCTTCAGCTTGGAAATCACCATCCTAACATTTGTTAGGGTAGGAGGTTCCTCGCTGATGGGTGGATACGGCACAGGTATTGTGACATCACTTGCATCCAAGCTAACATGGAGGGTCTACCTGGTACAACTGCTCAAATACTCAGCCCAATGTTCACGAACCTCAACATGATCTGAGATGATCCGTCCATCCGCTGATCGGACTACAGTCATCTACGAGGAGGGCTTAGAGTTCAGCTTTCTCAGGACTTGGTAGGCAGGGCGAAGGTCATTTATCAAAAAATGGCCTTCAACCTCCTCAGTAAGATTCCTGATGAACTGTTCTTGTCCCCTCTCAGCAGTGTCTGAGCCCTGTATATCAAAGAGTGATGTAAGACCTGATTGCCATTCAGATGAGCCATGCAACATGCTTCAGTGGCCTCCAATGTCTCTAGGGACATGAATTTCTGCCTTGCCCTCGGGCGCATGCCAATCGCACTTGAAGAACTCCCACAGCTCGAGCAACTGGGTCCGTCAGGTTGTCAAGTTCTGTGAATTGGTCAGAGACTGCCATGGTGAACCCACGGGCACACTCCTCCTCCATAATGTGCTAACAAGAATGTGGTTGATCTCCTTGGCCACTGTACCTATAAGCCAAAGGCATGCTTCAGTCTCAATGCCATAATACGCTTACCAACCGGTGTCACCCCAATTACCGAGGGCTGAAGTCAGCTGGAGATGGCTATGGCTACACCCTGGAGATGGTGATCATCACTGCGGCCCGACCAGTAGTAGGTGTACCCACCCATACTAATCGTGCCACTACCAGGTCTTCTCACCTCCGAGAGGGCAGCCACCTCAATTCCCAGTTGTTCCAATTCCCTTGATAGCAGAGGTAACTGCTCATCCTGCTGCAAGGACTGGATGTTCCAAGCGCCTACCTGGAAAGCTCGCCTGAGGTTAAGCCTTGGGTGGTCACTCCGGGTGCACGCCACCGTTGCCCCAAATAAAAAGGGGGTCAGCAGGCTGTGGGGCCCCCCGTCCGCCTGTGGGGTTCCTGAGGGTTTTGCCCCACAAGCTTCATGGCGGATTGATACCTGCCGTGGCGCAGGTGAGACAAAGTAACTCTCGTTCCCATCCTGTGCCCTGATATTTGCCCTCCCAACGGGACCCACAGCACGCCTTGCTTTTTGGGGTGGGAGGAAGACCCCCCCCCAGCAACCCTTTTTATTAGGGGCTTTCCCGGGGAAGTTTTTGGGGGGGGGAGAAGAGTGGAAAAAGCCCACCTTCCGAGTTTGCCAATCATCCAGGGTGGTAAGGGGCAGGAGTTGGTAACAGCCACGGTGTGTCCAAAACTAGGGGCCCAAGCTTCATACCTCGGGGCCCTTGCGCTCCGAGTCCCCCCAGTTTACCGGGGACCGAAAGGTCCCCCAGTTATCCGGGGTGGCCCAGGAGGCACTGCGAAGGCCGTGATGGAAGATTGGACGGGTAGGGGAATTTAGCAAAGCTGCCCCTTTTTCGCACTACTAGCCTTTGGGTGGGACTACAAGCGAGAAGGCAGCAAGCACTTAACATATCATACCACACCATGTTCACATCCCCTTTGCGCTTTAAGCACCCCCCCATATATACTTATTCCAATTATAACACAGTAAAACATATATATCATTAATCCCAAACACACAATATATAAAAATTTACATTATAAATACAATCATACACACTTTTCATATGTGTTAAACATACTATCCCTATATGTATAATACATAGCAATAGTTATAACATATGCATATATGTTATTACATATAACCACAACACACCACAACCCACCCAAAACCACAAAAACACAAACACACAAAAAGAGATATACATACATAATATATAATATATATATATATATAATATAATATATAAATCCATATTTCCCATTACACGCATTTACTGTTATATATATTATATATAATATATATATATTAAAATATAAATATATATTTTTATATTATTATATAAATAAAAATAAATATATATTTTAATTATATAAAAAAAATATATATTAAAGTTTTATATATATATATATATAATAATATTTTAATTATATATATATATTTTTTTTTAAAATTTTAATTTTTTATTTTATAATATAAATATATAAATAAATGGATATATAGAAGATAAATAGATAGATATAGATTAGAACACACCCACACCACCACAATTATTAAAAAATATATATATATATATAAAATTATATAAAATATATAATATATATAAAAATTATAATATATATAAAATTATATATAATATATATTATATAATTTAAAAATTTTAGGGTGTTCACGGGCATGGTGATGTGAAGCATGTTGGGGTAGCCTAGATAGGTTAATGCTTGCATGCCTTCCGTTGCAGCTTCCACCCTGGCTAGCTCAGTGCAAAAAAAGGGGCGCTTTTGCATAAGTTCCCCGCCGGGTCACACCCTCTCCACATAAAGACTTCTCAGTGCCCCTCGGGCCACCGGGGGAACGGGCCCTTGCGGTCCCGGAAAATGGGGGGGTCTTGGAGCACGGGATTCCGGAAAATCTGGGGGGTCTGGAGCAGCAGGGGGCCCCGAGGAAAAGCTATGGCTCCCCGACGTGTGACACCCGGGCCCCCGTCCCAAACTCCTGCCCCTACCCCCTGGGGCGGGAAACACCCTCGGGGAAACGTTGATAAAGGGAAAAATGTGGGGGGGGGTGTTGCCCCCTTCCCCCACAAGAAAGGGGGGCGGGGGCCCGTGGGAGGGCAAATGCGGGGGGAGGTTGGGAAGGGAAGTTCTCGTCCCGCCTGTGCCATGGCGGGTCCCAAACCCCCACCATGAAGTTTGGGGGGCAAAGCTTCGGGAACCCCAAAGGGCGGAGGGGGTGGTCCCACAGCCTGCCGACCCCCCTTTATTGGGACTGTGTCGGCGGGGGGCAAGGTGGGGGCACCCGGGGGACACCAGGCTTAATCCAGGGTGCTTTCCGGGTGGGCGCGGGGAAACCCGGCCCTTGCGGCAGGTAAACCTGGTGGGGGCCCGATCAGGTGGGTGGTACACCTACTACTGGTTGGGCCACAGCGAGGTCCCCACCCCCAGGTGTAGCCATAACCATCTCCAGTCGCTTCCCCCTGGTATTTTGAGGTACCCAAATTTGATGAGCGTTTATGGCATTGAAACGAACTGCTTTTGGCTTCTTGTCTCTTATTGTATACATTATATATTAATATTTTTATATGTATATATAAAAACCGTTGTATAAAAATTGATGTGAAAGAGGGTTTTTACCCAAACTCGCAACTGGGGAGACGATTGCCCCAGCGAGATATTCAATGTTCGGGAGACTTTAATGCGGTATCCGGCGTGACCCACTGGGTACGATGTCTGTCGGCCCCCAGGCCGGGAGTGATCCAGCAGCGAGAATACCTCCTTTCCGGGACTTTGCTATCCCCGAAAAAAAGGACTCGGCTCCTGAACCCCACTCCAACCTGCGTGGATTGGTACAGTGATACGGGTCAGGGCCGGGGAAGACCAATTCTTGTTAGCACACGATGGGGGATCCCCAAACTGCGGTTTTTCCCGGCGGCCGGTTCTGGGCCGACCCAGGCGGTTTTGGCTACCCTGCGGGTCCACATAAAAAATCCCCCTCCCCAGAGGCCCGAAGGGGGTTTTTTACTGACAACAAGGGGGGAGGGTGTCCCGTGGGGTTTACCATGGCATCTCTGCCTTTCACAGAAACCCCAAAAACCGACAGACTCGTTGCTCTGGGGGGGTTCTTTAAGTGCTAACACCAACAGCTGAGGGTCTTGGCTACGCCCAAGGCAAAAAGAATTCCTTCCTGGGACATTAACTACTGAACGTGTTGCAAAGGGCCCGGGTGAAGGGAATCAATCTTGCGTCTTTTCCCTGGGGGGGTGGGCTCGGGCACTGCCGAGAAGGGAAAGGAAAGGGTTTAAGGAATCTTGCTGAGGAATCGAAGGCCATTTCTGATAAATGACCTTCGCCTGCTACTAACCCTAGAAAAATAAACTAAGCCCCCTACAGATGATGCAGTCCCTCAGGGATGGCAATCATCTCAATTGTTGGGGTTCGTGAAAGTTGGGGTGAGTATTTTGAAAAGTTTTTCCAGGAACCCCACAAAAAGTTACTTTGGTGCAATGATGTTCAGTGCCCGGCCGGACCCCCCCATCAGCGAGGAAACCCCCTCCCTAAAAGAGGTTTGGGTGGGAATTTCCCAAACGGGAAAAGTGGGAAACCCGAGGCTATTTATACCCTGCTGAATGCTAAAAGGTGGGGGGGGACCTATGGACAGGGCTGCATCGTCCTACTGCCCTTGGCAGTCTGGTCCATTTTCCCCCGACCGCGGGGGGCATGGTCATCCTCTCGGGGAAGGGGAAAGTGGATCGTTGGGGTTGTACAACTACCATCATTACATGTTAGCAAAACCAGCAAGGTTCTCGCCCCCTTTTTTCTGAAAAGGTACAACCAAAACCCGAGGCATCAGGACCCAAACAGTCTGGATTTTCCTGGGAAGTCCCCAAGCCATATACTAGTGCTTTGATAATGGGGGAACGCCCTCGTGAATTTGGTTGGGTGCTTGCAGCCTCATCCCCTCAGAAGGTTTTGACCATATCGGGAAACGCTAGGGGGACCGAGCTCAGGGGAAATTTCCCACCGATTTTTGGCCTGATAGCAACCTTTAAGGTACAAAGTGCTTAAAGGTGGTGGGGGTATGTCGAACCTTCCCTGTTTTTCGGGGTGAGGAAGGCCGTCTTGACCAACACTTTAAAGAGGGGAGAGCTATAACCCAAAATCAGGTGGAGCAAAAACTAGGGAATATTAGTCCAGACCTTTCTTTCCGACGTGTTGCCCCTCCTACTGAGTCCTTGGGGCACTTGTGGGGGCTCTTTATGTTTGCAAAGGGCGAAAGCCCCCCCCAAAGGCCTAGAGGGGCTCCCGGCCAAGACTAAGTTTTGGGCTTGGGGGCCTGTTGGGGAACCCGTTCGTTTATCCATCTGCGGGGAGGCTTGAGGTTTCAGAAAATTTTACATACCTTTGGGAGTGTATCCCAACCCCTTGGGGTTTTCAGCCAGGAAGCGTAGACGGTTTTTTGCAAAGGGGCCATAAACCCCCGGGAAAAAGACATTGGGGATGTCAAAGCTAGCAGAAGGACCAAGGCGTGTCTTTAAGGGCCCTTTATACTGCCAGTTTGTTAAAGCGAAACCTGGACATTTTCCATTTTTAGAGTCTGCCTTGATGCCTTTTGTAAAGCCTTTTCGGACAGGGGTACAGTTGGCGGTAACCCTGTGCTGGAAAGGGACCCGTTACTTGCAAAACCGGGGTGCCCAATCAGGGTTAGGGACCCAGCCGTTCCCTGGGACGACCCTGCCCAAGGGTTTTCTTTCTCGAGACAAAACCCGGGATAGGAGACCTGTAGGAGTCCTAGAGACATGTCTTGGGCAGCTCGACGAGACCTGTCGTGAGGAATTAGAGATGGGCTGTGTGCCGCCTGGAGGGGCTGCTCGAGGGATCCTTGGCTGGAGGCGAAGGGTGGATGCGGGCCCTGCGCCCCGTCGGGGGCCCCGTTTTAAAAAAAAAACCCA
>NC_051422.1:1457190-1469690 GCF_015228065.2 Penaeus monodon | reverse complement strand
TGGCCTCGCCCGGGCTATGCCATGAGGGGAGCCCGGCCTGTGTCGACTTATGCCGACTCGCTCACGTGGGTCAGCTGGTGCTGACTCGGCTGAACCTAGTCCTTACCCGCCGTGGTGCCCAGCCACAGCAGTAACCTCCGGGCGACATATAAAATTTACGACTTCGCAATAATGAGTTATTATTAAAAAGAGATTGGTACTACATGTGTATATAAATTAGAAATCATATATTATAAATATTCTGTAATTCTATGCAAATCTTAGACAACTTTTCTACCACTTCAATTTTAATAGTATTGCTACGCCAGTGGGTCTTTGTCTCTGTGCGAAACATGTGTTAACATGAAAAGGATGACCTGGGCATGTGTTAACATGAAGGGACCTGGGCAAACATGACGCAGCTGGCTGTGAGTGGAGGAGCGGAGGAACAAGCCAAGAGAGACGGAGTTGGGTGCTACTCCTGTGAAGACCTCGTGTGTGCCCTTGTGACCTGAGATAAACCTTGTGTTGCCCTGTTATAAGCTGTATTGTGCTGTGTGACATGCTGGTTTCCCCCCTGTATTGTGCCTATAGAAAAATGTACGGGTAAATAACTTGTGGAAATAAAGGAAAGACAGTCATCGTGTGTTTATTTCGTGCCCTGCCTCGCCACTTGGCGTTTTCCCTGTGGTTTTCTGGGACACTGTGGTGCTCGGTGCCTCTTGGAGCTGTTCAGTGTTCACGACCCTGTGAATAGCACGCCGTCTGCCTAGCCTGCCTTGTGTTGGTGGCAGAGAGACGAGGCGGCCGGCGTAACAAATGGTGTCAGAAGTGGGATTTGTGATATTTGATCAGTGAGCGCGCCGATTTATCATGTCGATCAAAGATGGCGGCAGCCATGAGAGAGAGGAGGCTATGACTGAGGCAGGCACGAGTGAGGTGAGCCGAGCCAGATGGACCTGATCACTGCCATGCTGGCCGGTATGAGGGAGGAAATGGCACAAAGGGCAGAAGAGCAGGCACAGAGGGCACACGAGCAGGCGCACCATCTCGTCGAGATGCAGGCAAGGAAGGCAGAGGAACAGTTCTGCCGACTTGTTGAGGTGCTACAGAGCAATCTTGCATCTGTGAAGATGGAAACTCAGCAGTACACCGACAAGGCCTGCAACAGCGTGAAGAGTGAACTGATGGAGGAGGTGCAGACTCTGAAGGGCGAGGTTCAGGGCCTGAGGGAGGAAGTGAAGGAGGAAAGGCGGCGTCACGAGGTAGTAACGTTGCATGCAGAGAAGGCAGACGAGGTTCTGGCAACAGATGACAGAGTGTCAGATTTACTGGGGTCTGCCTGGGGTCCGTGGCAGGAAACCTCCGGGCCTCGCAGCGTCGTGTCGCAGCCAGTGGTTGCTGCAGAAGGCTGGGGACCCATCGGAACCGCTCCCTTGGGTATAGGTGGCGGCAAACTCGGACCCGGTCAACCCGCCTCGTTGCCTCCCTCACCCCCTTCCTCCCCCCCAGGTGTGTTAGTTCACGGCACGCGTTCACCACCCTGCAGCCCCTCGGCCTCCAGACATTCTGTAAAGCGTAAGCCAGCTGAGTACGACGGGAAGGTGGCCTGGGAGGAATATGTCGCCCAATTTGAAATGCTGGCATCTGCCCAGGGCTGGAGCCAGGAAGAGAAGGCCCTGCAGCTGGTAACAGTGCTAAGAGGCCCCGCGGTGGAAGTGTTGGGGCATCTGCCGCCATCCCAACATGCCTCTTACACTAGCGTGGCAGAGGCTTTGAAACGCCGTTTGTGGCACCACCACCAGGCCGAGGTATATCGGGCCCGCTTGAAGAAGCGGACTCGTGAGCGTGACGAGACACTGTCCCAGCTGGCGCAGGATGTGGAGGCGCTGGTAAGGAGGTCGTACCCTGCAGCTGCAGAAGAGATGATCGTGGTCCTGGCCCGCGATTTCTTTGTTGATGCTTTGCAAGACCAGCAGCTGCAAATCTACGTCAAGCAGGCACACCCTGGGGACCTGCAGGTGGCGCTGGCGAGGGCCTTGGAGTTCGAGGCCTTCCTGAAGGCAACCAGTGGCCTAGGGCCAGCTGCTCAGCCCCGCTGTGACCTCCGGGGCCAGAAGGCTAAAGTGGAGAAGGTAGCATTGAGGAAGGTGAGCCCGAGCAATTTCCAAGGCTTGTGTTGGGGCTGCGGAGAGGTAGGGCACAGACGTAGTCGGTGTCGGAGGGAGCGGAGAACACATCCTCTCAACCGGACGGATTCTGATGCCTTCCAGCAGTGCTGCAAGGACTGTGGCAGGTATGGTCACCATCCGAGTGCATGTCCTAAGGCTAAGGAAGTGGTACAGGCGGAAAACTCGGACAGGCTGGAGAAGGGGGCCGAAACCCAGCCGTCCTCGGTTCCTGGGCCCCGACTTGGATAAACTGCAGGTAGAGGGCTCAGTAGAGAGGAAGCCATGCCGCCTGACAGTGGACACTGGGGCTGAGAAGACCCTAGTGCGGCCTGATATGTTGGCCACTATGCGACTTCCAGATGCACCACAGAGAATGTGTGGTGTCACGGGGCATTGTGTGCAGCTCAAGGGACCAGTGGAGGCTCGTATTGGCGTGGGCAGCACGGTGCAGCGGCTGCCGGTGTATGTGACCGATCTGGACGAGCACTGCTTGCTGGGCCTTGACTACCTGATGCAGAATAAGGCGTGTGTCGACCTTGGATGGAAGCTGGTGAGGGTGCACGGTAAAGATGTGCCCTTGCTTCCAGAGGTTGGCTGTGCAGAGGTAGTTACGGCTGAGCGACTGCACCTTGCCCCCAGGACAGAGTCTAGAATCGGGTGTCGACTGTCAAGAGTGATGCGTGGAGTAGAGGGCCTCGTGGAGCCCATGGCTGATGGCGTAGCGGTTGGGCAGAGCCTTGTTGGACCAGGGGAGGGGTTAGTTACAGTGTTGGTAGCTAACTTCTCCAATAAGGACCTGAAGGTGCCAGCTGGTGCGAAGCTGGGCACTTGTGAGGAAGTGGAGCGTCCAGAAGAGTCGTCGGGGAGCGAGGAGTTGGTTGGTGTGGGGCCGTTGCCTGACTTCCTTGAGGACTTAGCGCACCGGCTGTGGCGTTACCATGGGCCAGGAAGCTACTCCTGGGGCCATGGTGAAAAAGATGAAGTCAGCCCCAGTAGCGGCGATGAGGACGTGGCAGACGCTGACCGAGATGAGGACAAGCATTTGGACGGTGAGGGCGATGCAGCAGACGTCAATGGTGACCATGAGCCAGGTCTTGGGGCAGGAGATACCACTCTGGATGCCACTGCCAATCTACCGCCGCCCACACCTCCAGAGCGACCCCAGCGAGAGCGAAGAAACCCGCGCTGGATGAAAGAATTTTGTTTGTTCCTGAGGACTAATTCTATTTAAATTTTCTGTAGTTTGTTTCAGGTTTAGGTATGTCAGAGCAGACGGGTCGTCTGCTTGATAGGGGGGATAGTGCTACGCCAGTGGGTCTTTGTCTCTGTGCGAAACATGTGTTAACATAAAAAAAGGATGACCTGGGCATGTGTTAACATGAAGGGACCTGGGCAAACATGACGCAGCTGGCTGTGAGTGGAGGAGCGGAGGAACAAGCCAAGAGAGACGGAGTTTGGGTGCTGCTCCTGTGAAGACCTCGTGTGTGCCCTTGTGACCTGAGATAAACCTTGTGTTGCCCTGTTATAAGCTGTATTGTGCTGTGTGACATGCTGGTTTCCCCCCTGTATTGTGCCTATAGAAAAATGTACGGGTAAATAACTTGTGGAAATAAAGGAAAGACAGTCATCGTGTGTTTATTCCGTGTCCTGCCTCGCCACTTGGCGTTTCCCCTGTGGTTTTCTGGGACGCTGTGGTGCTCGGTGCCTCTTGGAGCTGTTCAGTGTTCACGACCCTGTGAATAGCACGCCGTCTGCCTAGCCTGCCTTGTGTTGGTGGCTGAGAGACGAGGCGGCCGGCGTAACAGTATATTCTATTAAAGTTTATAAGTTATATTTATTGTTTTTTTCTTCTAATTCTGAATACCTAAGATATCACATAAAAATATATGAAAAAAATGAAAGCGTTTAAAAAGTGTAAATATATGAACAAAATCTGTTCATTAGAATTTTAGTACTTGTTTTATAAATTGTTATTCTTTATTTTAGTAATATTCTTCATGATCAAAAATAAAAATAACATCGCACAAAAAAAGAAAGAAAAAAATCAACAGGAGAAAGAAGGATACATTCTTAAGTAAAATATAAAACTTGTAATATAAAATTCATCAATGACCTTGACACTTAACAATGGTCATTTCCTAAATTACAGAGAATGACCGTATCAGACATCGGACTCTTTTGAAGAATATATATATATATATATATATATATATATATATATATATATATATATATATATATATATATTATATAGTGTACATATTATATAAACATATATATGTGTGTGTGTATTATATATATTATATGTATATGTATATATATATTAATAATAACAATAATAACAATGATAATAGTAACAACAATAATAATAATAATAGTAAAGATATATATATATATATATATATTATATATATATATATATATATATATATAGGTATGTCTATATATATATATAGGAATATATATATATATATAGGTATGTATATATATATATATATATATATAATATAATATAAATATAATATATACTATATATATATTTTATTAAAATAAAATATATATTATATATATTAATATATTTTATAATATTATATATCTATATATATAATATACATATATTTTTATTTTATATATATAAAATATATATATATATATATATATATTATATATATGTACACTACACACACATATATATATATATATATATATATATATATATAATATATTATTATATATAAAAATATTATATATAAATATATTATATATATGTTGTGTGTGGGGTGTGTGTGTGTGTGTTGTGGGGGTGTGTGTGTGTGTATACATATATATATATATATATATATATATATATATATATATATATATATTTATATATACATATATACAAAAATATATATATATATAATTTTATATATATGTACATATATATATATGTTATATATATATATATATAATATATATATATATATATACACACACCCCACACAACACACACACACACACACAAAATATATATATATTTTAAAAATAATATATTATATTATATATATATTTTATATTATAATATATATAATATTACATATATATATATATAATTAAATATATAATATATATATATTAATATATTACATACATATATATATTTTAATTATATATTATATTTTAATATATATATATATATATATATATATATATATGTATGTTTGTATATATATATATATATACACCCACACCCACATATATGCCACATCACCCGTCGCGCGGATCAACAAGGGGCGCGGTTCAGGCAAGACTCGCCTGGGATCGAAAAGTATGCTGCTGAGTCTACCTCTTCCATTAGTCAGAGTCACCAAGACGGGACAGATCCCATCCCTGGTCCTGCGGTACAACCATCTAGTACTAACAATCAAAAGAAAACAAAACTTAAATGGACAAAGGAAGAGTATACTGAAGAGTATACTCGAAAATCCTAAAACAAATAATACTGATGACACCTATAAAAAATGGTGTTTAAGGAATAGTGAAAGTGAGAAAAGGCAAATGCTTGACTCAAACAAGCTAGCCAATGTGAGAAGACATATTGTTCGTAACAAAAAAATTACAGATATAGAAAACTCAATAATCAAAGACCAAGTAAAAAATGACACTATAGAGGTACATATAGAAGAAAATAAAAAGGAAGAAAATTAAGATGAACAAAAACTGAACATGCCAAATAAAGTTGATATAGCAATTGGAAATAATATCGATGAATTAAAGCCACATGAAGTTGTTGTAGATGAAGGAGAATTGCTAGATATGAAAACGGATATCATTGAAGAACTATCGGTAGTAAAACGTACTGAAATGAGTAAAAGAGAGACACATTCAGACATACCCATAAATATAAAAGTATTGCTACGCCAGTGGGTCTTTGTCTCTGTGCGAAACATGTGTTAACATGAAAAGGATGACCTGGGCATTTGTTAACATGAAAAGGATGACCTGGGCAAACATGATGCAACTGGCTGTGAGCGGAGGAGCGGAGGAACAAGCCAAGGGAGACGCAGTTGGGTGCTGCTCCTGTGAAGACCTCGTGTGTGCCCTTGTGACCTGATAAACTTGCTGGTTTCCCCCTGTATTGTGCCTATAGAAAAATGTACGGGTAAATAACTTGTGGAAATAAAGGAAAGACATTTTGTGTTTATTTCGTGCCCTGCCTTGCCACTTGGCGTTTCCCCTCGTGGTGTTCTGGGACGCCGTGGTGCTCGGTGCCTCTTGGAGCTGTTCAGTGTTCACGACCCTGTGAATAGCACGCCGTCTGCCTAGCCTGCCTTGTGTTGGTGGCAGAGAGACGAGGTGGCCGGCGTAACAAATGGTGTCAGGAGTGGGATTTGTGATATTTGATCAGTGACGCGCCGATTTATCATGTCGTCCAAAGATGGCGGCAGCCATGAGGGAGAAGAGGCTATGACTGAGGCAGGCAGAGTGAGGTGAAGCCGAGCCAGATGGACCTGATCACTGCCATGCTGGCCAGTATGAGGGAGGAAATGGCACAAAGGGCAGAAGAGCAGGCACAGAGGGCACGCGAGCAGGCGCACCATCTCGTCGAGATCAGGCAAGGGAAAAGGCAGAGGAACAGTTCTGCCAACTTGTTGAGGTGCTACAGAGCAATCTTGCATCTGTGAAGATGGAAACTCAGCAGTACACCGACAAGGCCTGCAACAGCGTGAAGAGTGAACTGATGGAGGAGGTGCAGACTCTGAAGGGCGTGGTTCAGGGCCTGAGGGAGGAAGTGAAGGCGGAAAGGCGGCGTCATGAGGTAATAACGTTGCAAGCAGAGAAGGCAGACGAGGTTCTGGCAACAGATGACAGAGTGTCAGATTTACTGGGGTCTGTCCGGGGTCCATGGCAGGAAACACCCAGGCCTCGCAGCGTTTGTGTCGGAGCCAGTGGTTCCCTGCAGAAGGCTGGGGACCCATCGGAACCACTCCCTTGGGATAGGTGGCGGCAAACTCGGACCCGTCAACCCACCTCGTTGCCTCCCTCACCCCTTTCCTCCCCCCCGGGCGTGTTAGTTCACGGCACGCGTTCTCCACCCCACAGCCCCTCGGCCTCCAGACATTCTGTGAAGCGTAAGCCAGCTGAGTACGACGGGAAGGTGGCCTGGGAGGCAGATGTCCCCCAAATTTGAAATGCTGGCATCTGCCCGGGGGCTGGAGCAAGGAAGAGAAGGCCCTGCAGCTGGTAACAGCTGCAGGGCTGTTAACTGAGAAACTGATTTTCAATTACAGTTACTTTTGTATGAAAGAATTTTGTTTTTTTCCTGAGGACTAATTTAATTTAAATTTTCTGTAGTTTGTTTCAGGTTTAGGTATGTCAGAGCAGACGGTCTCTGCTTGATGGGTTTGGGGATAGTGCTACGCCAGTGGGCCCTTTGTCTCTGTGCGAAAAATGTGTTAACATGAAAAGGATGACCGGGGCCCATGTGTTAACATGAAAGGATGACCTGGGCAAACATGATGCAACGGGCCCTGCGAGCGGAGGAGCGGAGGAACAAGCCAAGGCAGACGCAGTTGGGTGCTGCTCCTGTGAAACCTCGTGTGTGCCCTTGTGACCTGATAAACTTTGTGTTGCCCTTTTTATAAACTGTATCGTGCAGTGTGCCATGCTGGTTTCCCCTGTATTGTGCCTATAGAAAATTTGTACGGGTAAATAATTTGTGGAAATAAGGAAAGACATTTTGTGTTTATTTCGTGCCCTCCCCTTGTCCTTGGCGTCCCCCTCCTGGTGTTCTGAGACGCCGTGGTGCTCGGTGCCTTTTGGGAGCTGTTCAGTGTTCATGACCCTGTGGATAGCACCCGTCTGCCTAGCCACCCTTGTTTTGGGTGGCAGAGAGACGAGGCGTAACAAGGCGTTAGAATAACTCTTTTCATGAAATAAATCCTGTTTTTATCTGAATTAAACGAACTAATATACGCAACAGGAAGAGTCCTCCAAGCAAAATGTGGCATTAAGTCAAGAAAGAAAAAAACAAAAAAGATACCTCGCAAAGCCAAGGGGGCAAGTGTAATAGAGAAAGAAATAAAAAATTTTAGAAGGGAAATATCGATATTAAGAACTACAAAAAGATAATGGGAAGCAATCGAGAAAAGCGAGAAAAGTAATAAGAAAATCAAAATACTTTCTAAAGAACAAATCCAACGATTAAAGAAGAGCTTAAACAAAAACTTCGGGTTAAGGCAAAAAGGTTACGGAAGATTGACAAACGCTAAAAGTTTTTAAAGCAAAATTTAAAATGTTTGTGACTGACATGAAATTTTTTTTACCGCGAAATAAGAAAAGAAACAACTCTTGTAGAAGCTATACATCTGAAGAAAGGTCTGGGAATTTTGGAACAATATCTGGGGAAAAGATAAATAATACAATGAAAATGCACGGATACGAGATTTTAAGAATAGCACTAGGGATATTCCCGAAAAAAAAATGGGAAAATATTACCACTGAAGAAATTCAAAACGCCTAAAAAAGTCCCTAAATGGAAATCACCTGGGGTTGACCGAATCCCAAATTTTTGGCTTAATACTCTTTCTTCAGCGCATGCCAAATTAGCATCTAATTTAACTCAATTATGATAGAGCCTAACTTAACATCTAAATGGTTATTTCAAGGGACTAATTATCTCTTGGACAAAAGTAACGAAAAAGATAACCCAAAAAAACTACAGACCAATTACATGATTAACAACCACCTAAATAAATTAATTACCGCAATCTTAACTGAAAGAACATACAGACACATGAAAGAACAAAATATTTTTCCCACGAACAAAAAGGATGTTGCAGAGGATCATACCGATGTAAAGATCAACTGCTCATAAATAAAATGATTCTCGAAAATGCCATACTAAACACAGACATCTAAGTACTGCTTGGATCGACTATAAAAAAGCCTTTGACAGTGTCCCACACTCTTGGATCTTGAAATCTTTAGAATTCTCAGTCTCTCCTGTCTTAATCAAACCCTTTTTCGAAACAGCATGACATTATGGGAGACAAATCTTACTCTCAAACACATGCACGGTACTCTTATTTCAAACAACATGCGAATCAGATGCGGAATCTTCCAGGGTGACTCTTTTTCCCCTTTTTATTCTTATGGCACTTATCCACCCCTCCCAGCTTCTTAACAACACAGGGTATGGATACAAGATCATGGACAAAAAAGATCAATGGACATGATATGAAAAATGGAGACTTGAAACTTTACGCTCAGAATGATAATGAATTGGAAAAGGGTTTCTGAAAAACTGTAAAAGATTTCAGTGTGACATAGGCATGAAGTTTTTGGGCTCGATAAGTGTGCTAAAGCAACCCTTTTAAACAAGGAAAACTAGTGGCATCTGACAAATAAAAGTTAAGTAAATTTATACCGTAATATAAGAATTGGATCAGGAAGAAACCTATAAAAATCTAGGAATAAATGAAGGAAATGGGATACAACAATCATAAATGAAGAAAAAAATACGTACAGAATGCATCAGAAGAGTAAGGTCAATCCTGAAAACAAGAATTAAACTCAAAGATCAAACTAACAGCAATCAACACTCTTGCAATACCTGTGGTTACATATAGTTTTTTAAAGTGATTGACTGGAACTTACATGACCTCAAACAAATTGACACCAAAATTAGGAAGCAATTGACCGTCTGTACGTCCCTAGAAATAAAGGAGGTAGGGGGATGATGCAGTTGGAATTATCATACAAAACAACAACGATTTGGGCTCTTGCAATACTAGATCTAACCCGCGACTGGATGCTTCAATTAGTTAGAGTACATGAAAACCTCTAAAAAAGGGTTTCACTCAATAGTAAAGGAATCAATAAAAACATCTCAGGAATTAGGTATTGAAAGCGAAAAAAAATCGAACATATGTTGCCAAACACTGGCTGCTAAACATAAAAAAAAAAAAAGCAAAAAATTCGGACAAGAAAAAAATTGAATCTAGGTGGCATGAAAGCCTCTCCACGGACATTTTTTCAACACAAAAGCAAACACACTGATGTAGATGAAATTGCAACCCATCAGTGGCTTAGAAGCTCTGGACTAAAAAGGGGGAAAAAGAGGGTTTTATCTTGCAGCCCAAGATCAAATTTGTTTAGCAGAAACTATCAAGCTAACATCTTGCATAATGGCACTGACTCAAAGTGTAGGTTTTGTGAAGACAAGGTTGAGACAATTGATCACCTTCTATCTGGTTGCTCAATATTAAAACCGAATGAGTACAAAAATCGACACGACAGAGTAGGCCAAGTACCTGCATGGAAGATCTGCAAACACCCTTTTCTATCGGAACACAGGATAAATGGTACAAACACCATCCAGAACCAGTTACTGAAGGCAAAGATGCTACAATCTTGTGGAACTTTCCAATTCACACAGATCGTACTATACAGGCTAATCGTCCAGATATCGTCATCAAGGACAAAATAAATAATACTTGTCTGTTTATAAATATGAGCATCCTTCATACAGAAACGTCTTAACAAAAGTGTTTGAGAAAATATCAAAGTATAAAGACCTAGAAATAGAGGTGGAAAGATGTGGCATTTAAAAAACCCAAAACCTTTGCCTGTTGTTATTGGAAACTCTTGGCCTTATAAAAAAAAGGTACAGATAAGTTTCTAGAGCAAATACCCGGAAATCGAAAATTAGAAGAAATAAAAAAAATAGTCCCTTAAAAAGCACAGCACATGTTTTCAGAAGAGCATTATCAATCTGATGTGTTTCTTTTTGTACGTGAATTGATTTGAAATGGATCTTTTGATTTGGGTTCTGCATATTTTGCATGTTTTTGTTAATGTTCCATTGTCTCAAACTTCAATCACCCTAGGTCACTGGTAGGACTCGGGGTTTGATTTTAATTAGCAGATCTAAGGAAACTTTCGTATAAAATAATAAAAATAAATGAAAAATATATATATATAATAATTATATATATATATATATATATACATATATATATAAAATATATATATACATACATATATATATATATAATATATATATTTTATAAAATATATAGATATATATATATATATCATCATCAATTAACGGTAGCTCATTTTGAGCAGCCGTGGACCTCTCCACCCTCCATCGCGCACTAAACTCGATCTTACGCTTTTGAAATGTGTTTTTACAGACGAGTACTGCGTATTAGCTGGACAGAGAAGAAAGAACGAATGATGAAGTGCTGAGAAAAAATAATTGTGGGGACCGACTGGTTGGACATCTTGAAAAAAGAGGAAATTAAAGTTTTTGGTCATGTAAAGAGAAGTAAAAGTATTGAAAAAACTTGCTGACAGGGTGGTGATAGGAACAGAGGAAGAGGCCAACCCAAAAAAAGACTGAGCGACAATATCAAGATATTTGCGGGGTGTCGATGGTAAAAAGTGGAAAGAAAAGCGGGAAGATCGAGTTTAGTGGCGAAGGATGGGGAAGTCCACGGCTGCTCCAAACTGAGCATACCGTTATTGATTGATTGAATATATATCCATATTATATATATAATATTATATATATATATATATTATAAAATATACATATATATACATATATATGTATATAATACATATATATATATATATATATATATATATAATATATACTAATATATCTATATATATATAATATATAATTATATATATGTATAATATATTATATATT
Source organism: Penaeus monodon (assembly GCF_015228065.2). Classification (NCBI taxonomy): domain Eukaryota; kingdom Metazoa; phylum Arthropoda; class Malacostraca; order Decapoda; family Penaeidae; genus Penaeus; species Penaeus monodon. The sequence goes on along the minus strand of NC_051422.1, from coordinate 1,457,834 downwards.
ATATATATATATATATATATATGTATATATATATATATAATATATATATATTATATGTTAGATATATATATGTATATATATATATAATGTATATATATATATATATCTGTTTATATCAATATATACTATATATATACATATATATATATATATATATATAATATTATATTATATCTATATATATATATTATATATATATTATACAATTAAGTATCATGTTGTGACCACGGCGTGCTCAAACATGAACCTACCGTTAAAAAAAAATATATATATATATATCCACACTTGGGGGGGGATACCTTGGGGATAGTGAAGGGATAATATTCTCATTACTTATAAGAAACGACCTAAATTATCGGTCACTTGAGTATATGAATGTTGAACCTAATATTAGATACTTAGTAAGAGTTATTGTCGATCTGTATTGACTTGCATAAATATAATACTCATTCTTTCAATGCTTACTGTGTTTTCTCAAGTATTTCTTAATTTGTTATGAATATATATATATACAATTAAGTATCATGTTGTGACCACGGCGGCTCAAACATGAACCTACCGAAAAAAAATAATATATTATATCACACTGGGGGGGGGTACCTGGGATATGAGGATAATATTCTCATTACTTTAAAAGTAAACCC
>NC_051422.1:1434555-1451178 GCF_015228065.2 Penaeus monodon | reverse complement strand
GCCTCCTAGGACACCTACCCCCATGAGTGCATCTTGTCTCTCTGCGAGACAACCGGGGGAGGAGACCTGTGGGACGTCCTAGGAGATCATGGCTTGGGCAGCTCGACGAGCCCTGTCGCGAGGAACTAGAGATGGGCCGTGTGCCTGCCTGGAGACTCGCCTCGAGGGATCCTCGTGGCTGGAAGCGAAGGGGGATGCGGCCATGCGCCCCCGTCGGCGTTAGCCCTTGATGATGATGATGATATATATATGTATATATATATTTTATATTTTTATTATGTATATATATGTATAGATATATATATTTTAGTTATAGTTCTATATATATATACACTCATATATATATATATATATATATATATATTTTATATATATATATATATATATATATATATATATATGTTCATCAGGAATCTTGCTGAGGAGGTCGAAGGCCATTTTTTGGTAAATGACCTTGGCCCTGCCTACCAAGCCCTGAGAAAACTGAACTCTAAGCCCTCCTCACAGATGACTGCAGTTCGATCAGCGGATGGACGGATCATCTCAGATCATGTTGGGGTTCGTGAACGTTGGGCTGAGTATTTTGAACAGTTGTACCAGGTGGACCCTCCAACAGTTAGCTTGGATGCAAGCGATGTCTCAATGCCTGTGCCGGACCCACCCATCAGCGAGGAACCTCCTACCCTAACTGAGGTTAGGATGGCGATTTCCAAGCTGAAGAGTGGAAAAGCTGCAGGCATATGTGATATCCCTGCTGAACTGCTAAAGGCTGGGAGTGAGCCTATGGCTCGGGGCCTGCATACAGTCCTGACTGCCATCTGGCAGTCTGGTACCATTCCCCCTGACCTGCTGAGGGGCGTGGTCATCCCTCTCTGGAAGGGGAAAGGGGATCGTTGGGACTGTAGCAACTACCGTGGCATTACACTGCTCAGCATACCAGGCAAGGTTCTCGCCCACATTCTTCTGAAACGGATCCGCAACCACCTACTAAGGCATCAGAGACCGGAGCAGTCTGGATTTACTCCTGGCAAGTCCATGATAGACCGTATACTAGCGCTTCGAGTAATTGTGGAACGCCGTCGTAAGTTTGGTCGTGGGTTGCTTGCAGCCTACATCGACCTCAAGAAGGCGTTTGACTCAGTGCATCGGGAATCACTATGGGAGATCTTGAGGCTCAGGGGAATTCCCGGAACAGATTTTGGGCCCTGATAGCAAGCCTCTATACTGGTACTGAAAGTGTTGTAAAGTGTGGCTGGGGCATGTATGTGAGGCAAGGCTGCGTCCTTGCACCAACACTTTTCAACACCTGTATGGACTGGATAATGGGCAGAGTTACTACCCAAAGTCAGTGTGGAGCAACACTAGGCAATATTAAGGTCTCAGACCTTGACTTTGCCGACGATGTTGCCATCCTATCTGAGTCCCTGGAGTCACTTGTGGCGGCTCTTGATGCATTTAGTAATGAGGCGAAGCCCCTAGGCCTAGAGGTCTCCTGGGACCAAGACCAAGATCAGGACTTTGGGGGCCTGTTAGGGGAACCCATTCAGTCGATCCATGTTTGCGGCTAGGACGTTGAAGTTACAGAAAGTTTTACATACCTTGGTAGCGTAGTCGTATCTCTGGGTTGTCAGACCAAGAAGTCAGTAGACGGATTGGTCTGGCAACAGGAGCCATGAACTCGATCAACAAGAGCGTTTGGAGATGTCGGTACCTATGCAGAAGGACCAACCTGCGTGTCTTCAAGGCCTTGATACTGCCAGTTTGCTCTATGGAAGCGAAACCTGGGGCGCTATCCAGTGTCTTAGAGTCTCGCCTTGATGCCTTTTGTAACAAGTCCCTTCGTCGGATCATGGGGTACAGTTGGCGGTTACACCGTGTGACTGGCATGGGACCTGTTACTTGCATAATCCGGGATCGCCAACTCAGGCTATATGGGCACCTAGCTCGTCTCCCCGCGGACGACCCTGCCTACCAGGTTGTCTCTATGCGAGACAAAATTTGGGTGGAGGAGACCTGTGGGACGACCTAGGAGATCATGGCTTAGGCAGTTCGAAGAGACCTGTCGCGAGATATTAGATATAGGCCCTGTGCTGCCTGGAGACTCGCCTCGAGGGATCCTCGTGGCTGGAAGCGAAGGGTGGATGCGGCCATGCGCCACCACGTCGTCAGTAAGCCACTTGATGATGATGATAGATATAGTAATTATATTATAGTATATTATAGTATAGTTATAGTTATAGTTATAGTTATAGTTATAGTTATAGTATAGTTATAGTTATAGTTATAGTATAGTATTGTTATATTGTTATAGTAAACATAATAATATATATAACATAATAAATATATATATATATATATATATATATATATATATATATATATATAATATATATATATATATATATATAATATATATATATATATATATATATATATATATATTACTATAATTCTATATATATATATATATATATATATATATAATATATATATATATAATATAATATATATATATATATATAATATATATATATATATATATATATATTATTATATATATAATATATAATATATATATATATATATTATATATATATATATATATATATATATATATATATATATATATATATATATGTATATTATATATATATATATATGTATATATATATATATATATATATATATATATATATATATATATATATGTTTATTATGTTATTATTTATTGTGTTTAACTATAACAATAACTATAACAATAACTATAACTATAACTATAACTATAACTATAACTATAACTATAACTATAACTATAACTATAACTATAACTATAACTAACTATAACTATAACTATAACTATAACTATAACTATAACTAACTATAACTATAACTATAACTATATATATATATATATATATATATCATCATCATCATCAAGTGGCTTACGCCGACGGGGGCGCATGGCCGCATCCACCCTTCGCTTCCAGCCACGAGGATCCCTCGAGGCGAGTCTCCAGGCAGGCACAGGGCCTATATCTAATATCTCGCGACAGGTCTCGTCGAACTGCCTAAGCCATGATCTCCTAGGTCGTCCCACAGGTCTCCTCCACCCAAAGTTGTCTCGCATAGAGACAACCTGGTAGGCAGGGTCGTCCGCAGGGAGACGAGCTAGGTGCCCATATAGCCTGAGTTGGCGATCCCGGATTATGCAAGTAACAGGTCCCATGCCAGTCTCACGGTGTAACCGCCGCCAACTGTACCCCATGATCTGGCGAAGGGACTTGTTACAAAAAGGCATCAAGGCGAGACTCCAAGACACTAGATAGCGTCCAGGTTTCGCTTCCATAGAGCAAAACTGGCAGTATCAAGGCCTTGAAGACACGCAGGTTGGTCCTTCTGCATAGGTACCGACATCTCCAAACGCTCTTGTTGATCGAGTTCATGGCTCCTGTTGCCAGACCAATCCGTCTACTGACTTCTTGGTCTGACAACCCAGAGATATGGACTACGCTACCAAGGTATGTAAAACTTTCTGTAACTTCAACGTCCTCGCCGCAAGCATGGATCGACTGAACGGGTTCCCCTAACAGGCCCCCAAAGTCCTGGATCTTGGTCTTGGTCCAGGAGACCTCTAGGCCTAGGGGCTTCGCCTCATTACTAAATGCATCAAGAGCCGCCACAAGTGACTCCAGGGACTCAGATAGGATGGCAACATCGTCGGCAAAGTCAAGGTCTGAGACCTTAATATTGCCTAGTGTTGCTCCACACTGACTTTGGGTAGTAACTCTGCCCATTATCCAGTCCATACAGGTGTTGAAAAGTGTTGGTGCAAGGACGCAGCCTTGCCTCACATACATGCCCCAGCCACACTTTACAACACTTTCAGTACCAGTATAGAGGCTTGCTATCAGGCCAATAATCTGTTCCGGAATTCCCCTGAGCCTCAAGATCTCCCATAGTGATTCCCGATGCACTGAGTCAAACGCCTTCTTGAGGTCGATGTAGGCTGCAAGCAACCCACGACCAAACTTACGACGGCGTTCCACAATTACTCGAAGCGCTAGTATACGGTCTATCATGGACTTGCCAGGAGTAAATCCAGACTGCTCCGGTCTCTGATGCCTTAGTAGGTGGTTGCGGATCCGTTTCAGAAGAATGTGGGCGAGAACCTTGCCTGGTATGCTGAGCAGTGTAATGCCACGGTAGTTGCTACAGTCCCAACGATCCCCTTTCCCCTTCCAGAGAGGGATGACCACGCCCCTCAGCAGGTCAGGGGGAATGGTACCAGACTGCCAGATGGCAGTCAGGACTGTATGCAGGCCCTGAGCCGTAGGCTCACTCCCAGCCTTTAGCAGTTCAGCAGGGATATCACATATGCCTGCAGCTTTTCCACTCTTCAGCTTGGAAATCGCCATCCTAACCTCAGTTAGGGTAGGAGGTTCCTCGCTGATGGGTGGGTCCGGCACAGGCATTGAGACATCGCTTGCATCCAAGCTAACTGTTGGAGGGTCCACCTGGTACAACTGTTCAAAATACTCAGCCCAACGTTCACGAACCCCAACATGATCTGAGATGATCCGTCCATCCGCTGATCGAACTGCAGTCATCTGTGAGGAGGGCTTAGAGTTCAGTTTTCTCAGGGCTTGGTAGGCAGGGCCAAGGTCATTTACCAAAAAATGGCCTTCGACCTCCTCAGCAAGATTCCTGATGAACATATATATATATATATATATATATATATATATATATATATATATATATATATATATATATATATGAGTGTATATATATATAGAACTATAACTAAAATATATATATCTATACATATATATACATAATAAATATATAAAATATATATATACATATATATATCATCATCATCATCAAGGGGCTAACGCCGACGGGGGCGCATGGCCGCATCCACCCTTCGCTTCCAGCCACGAGGATCCCTCGAGGCGAGTCTCCAGGCAGGCACACGGCCCATCTCTAGTTCCTCGCGACAGGTCTCATCGAGCTGCCCAAGCCATGATCTCCTAGGACGTCCACAGGTCTCCTCCACCCAGGGTTGTCTCGCAGAGAGACAACCTGATGGGCAGGGTCGTCCATAGGGAGGCGAGCTAGGTGGCCATATAGCCTGAGTTGGCGATCCCAGATTATGCAAGTAACAGGTCCCATGCCAGTCTCACGGTGTAACCGCCGGTTGGACACGTGGTCCTGCCAAATGTACCCCATGATCCGGCGAAGGGACTTGTTACAAAAGGCATCAAGACGAGACTCCAAGGCACTGGATAGCGTCCAGGTTTCGCTTCCATAGAGCAAAACTGGAAGTATCAAGGCCTTGAAGACACGCAGGTTGGTCCTTCTGCATAGGTACCGACATCTCCAAACGCTCTTGTTGATCGAGTTCATGGCTCCTGTTGCCAGACCAATCCGTCTACTGACTTCCTGGTCTGACAACCCAGAGATATGGACTACGCTACCAAGGTATGTAAAACTTTCTGTGACTTCAACGTCCTCGCCGCAAGCATGGATCGACTGAACAGGTTCCCCTAACAGGCCCCCAAAGTCCTGAATCTTGGTCTTGGTCCAGGACACCTCTAGGCCTAGGGGCTTCGCCTCATTGCTAAATGCATCAAGAGCCGCCACAAGTGACTCCAAGGACTCAGATAGGATGGCAACATCGTCGGCAAAGACAAGGTCCGAGACCTTAATATTGCCTAGTGTTGCTCCGCACTGACTTTGGCTAGTAGCTCTGCCCATTATCCAGTCCATACAAGTGTTGAAAAGTGTGGGTGCAAGGACACAGCCTTGCCTCACCCCTGAATTAACATGGAAGAAGTTCGACATACCCCCACCACACTTTACAGCACATTCAGTACCAGTATAGAGGCTTGCTATCAGGCCAATAATCTTGTGTCGGAATTCCCCTGAGCCTCAGGATCTCCCATAGCGATTCCCGATGCACCGAGTCAAACGCCTTCTTGAGGTTGATGTAGGCTGCAAGCAACCCACGACCAAACTCACGACGGCGTTCCACAATTACTCGAAGCGCTAGAATACGGTCTATTGTGGACTTGCCAGGAGTAAATCCAAACTGCTCCGGTCTCTGGTGCCTCAGTAGGTGGTTGCAGATCCGTTTCAGAAGAATGTGAGCGAGAACCTTGCCTGGTATGCTGAGCAGTGTAATGCCACGGTAGTTGCTACAGTCCCATCGACCCCCTTTCCCCTTCCAGAGAGGGATGACCACACCCCTCAGCAGGTCAGGGGGAATGGTACCAGACTGCCAAATGGCAGTCAGGACTGTATGCAGGCCCTGAGCCATAGGTTCACCCCCAGCCTTTAGCAATTCAGCAGGGATATCACATATGCCTGCAGCTTTTCCACTCTTCAGCTTGGAAATCGCCAGCCTAACCTCTGTTAGGGTAGGAGGTTCCTCGCTGATGGGTGGGTCCGGCACAGGCACTGAGACATCGCTTGCATCCAAGCTAACTGTTGGAGGGTCCACCTGGTACAACTGTTCAAAATACTCAGCCCAACGTTCACGAACCCCAACATGATCTGAGATGATCCGTCCATCCGCTGATCGGACTGCAGTCATCTGTGAGGAGGGCTTAGGGTTCAGTTTTCTCAGGGCTTGGTAGGCAGGGCGAAGGTCATTTACCAAGAAATGGCCTTCGACCTCCTCAGCAAGATTCCTGATGAACTGTTCCTTGTCCCTTCTCAGCAGTGTCCAGGCCCTACGCACCATGGAACGACGCAAGACTTGATTCCCATTCAGCCGAACCTTGCGACACGCTTCAGTGGCCTTTAATGTCTCCAGGGAGATGGTATTCTGCCTTGTCCTTGGGCGTACGCCAATGGACTCCTGAGCTGCTTCGAGTGTTACGTGCTTGAAGGACTCCCACAGAGCAACTGGATCCGTCAGGTTGCTGGTTTCTGAGAATCGGTCAGAGACTGCCGTGGTGAACCCACGGGCACACTCCTCCTCCCTTAGTCTGTCCAAGTGAAACACCTTAGGGTGGCCACTGGAGGGACGGGGAGTTTTGAAGTGGACCCGCAGGGTAGCCACAAGCAGCCTATGGTCGGTGCCACAGAACTCAGCACTCCGGTAAACCCTGCAGTTCTGGAGGATCCTCCATCGCGTGCTGACAAGAATGTGGTCGATCTCCTTGGCCACATTACCCGTATCGCTGTACCAAGTCCAGCGATGCGAGTTGGAGCGCTGGTACCAGGAGCCAGAGATCCTCATTTTCTGGGACCTAGCAAAGTCCCGGAGAAGGAGGCTATTCTCGCTGCTGGGATCAGCATATATATATATATATATATATATATATATAATATATATATATATATACGTGTGTATATATATATATATATATATATATATCTATATATGATGCATATATATAAATAATACTATATAAAATATATGTACTATTATATATTAATATTATATTAATAATATAATATAATATATATATATATATATAAAAATGTAATATATTTTATTTTTTAGAATTATTTTAATAAAATGCATCCTATATAAAAAAAAAAAAAAAAAAAAAAAATCCCCCCCCCCCCCCCCCCCCCCCCCCCCCCCCCCCCCCCCCCCCCCCCCCCCCCCCCCCCCCCCCCAAAAAAAAAAAAAAAAAAAAAAAAAAAAAAAAAAAAAAAAAAAAAAAAAAAAAAAAAAAAAAAATTAATATATTAATTAATATAAATAATTTTTAAATTATTAAATAAATTAAAAATTGCTGATCCCAGCAGAGAAACCCTTTTTCCCCCGGGGATTTTGCTAGGGGTCCAGAAAATGAGATTTGGCCCCTGGTACCACCTCCCAACCTCGAGGGAGGGCGATGGGAATGTCCCAAGGGATACCACTTTTTTCAGCACCAGGGGTCCAAACTCGGACCGGATTGGATTCTGGGCCCAAAGGCTTTTTGGGAACCCGGGGGCCATTCAAAAACCCCGTCCCTAGGGCCCCCTAATTTTTTCCCCCGGCGTAAGGGGGGGGTTCCCCTTCCCAGGCATCTTAACTCAAAAAAAAAGGGGGTTTGCGGGGGCCCCCTCGACGAAAATCAAAAGACTGGGGCCCAGGGGTCCCCCCCAAGGGGAAAGGCGAAAACCCCGGAACTTGGACTGAAGGGGGAAGGTGGTTGGGAATCAATCTTGGTTTCCCCGGGGTGGGGGGGGCCTGGGCCTCGGGAAACAAAAATTTTCCATAGGAATTTTGTAGGGGCAAAGCCACGGGGAAAGCCTTCCCCGCCCCCCCAACCCCCAAAAACTGCCCCTGCCTCCCACGATGTCCCATCCATCGGTACGGATCATTGTTTTTTTTTTTAACTTTTTTTTTTTTTTTTTTTTGAAGGGGCCCTAACATTAGAATGCAAGGAGCCGGCCGTCCCGGGGCCCCACCCATCAGGGAACTTTGGGTTGGGGGTTTCCAAGTGGGAAAAAGCTGGGCAAGTGAATCCCGGAATTTAAATTTGGGGTGCCTATTCGGGTGAACAGCCCTGACGTTTGGGGTTGGAAAACCCCCACCCCCTGATCAGGGGTTGGGGGGTCTCCTTCCGGAAGGGGGAAAGGGGGTCAGGCTGAAACTCCGTTTTGCTAGATGGAAGGGCTAAACCTGGGACGCAACCCCAGGCCCGAGCCGTTTGGTTTTCTTTTGCAAGCCACTGCCGGTTTTCAGGGGAAATTGGGAGCCCGGGTTTGGTCGGGGGTTCCCCCTAATCCCCAAGGGTTTTGCTCTCTTGCATAATCGGGTGGGGGCCCCCAAAGATTTTTTGGCCAAGCCCCCCTTTTTATAAAAGGCCCTTAAATGGTTGCCCTCCCCCTGAAAACGGGGGAGGAACTGTGGACCCCTTTTAAAGGGAGGATAAGGGCCCAAGTACAAAAAGCGTGGGGAGAACTGGGAAATTTGGCCGGTTGTTTTCCCGGGGGCCCCTTTCGAGGGATCCTGGGCGGGAGCAAGGAGCGGCCCTAGCCGGGGTTGGCCCGAAAGATTAGGATTTTTGGGGAAAATTTAATATTTTAGGATTAATAGAAAGTTTTAATATTAGGTTTTATTTTCCAATTTTTAACCAAAATAACATTCTAAAAATAAAATAAAAACTTTAATTTCCATCAAAGGAAATCTTGTTTTAAGGGCCCGAACCCATTTTTTGGAAAAACCCTGGCCTCCACCAAGCCTTTTTGGTTTGAACAACCCCCCTTCCACAGGGGACTTTGGCAAAGTGTCAACCGGGGCCCCGGAAAATCATCCGATTCATTTGGGGTCGAACCCGGTTTTGGCCCCGCCCCGTCCCAGGACCCTCCACAGTTGCTTGGAGAAAAACCGGGGGAAGCCGTGGGACCCCTAGGAGACATCTTCAGTGGGGGGATTCCCAGGAAGAGGGGGCCCGGGGCCGCCAATGTGAATCCCTCAAGCAAGGGGGATGGGCCATCCCCCCCCGGGGGCCCCCTGATAGTGATGTTTTTTGAATTTTTTAAATTTTTTAAAAATTTGTAAAAAAATTTTTTTTTTAATTCTATTTATAAAATTTTTTTTTTTTTTTTTTTTTTTTTTTTTTCATAGGCCCTTTAACGGGCTTTTTTTAAATGCTCCCGCTCCCAACCCCGGTCTCGCCCCCTCCGAAAACGGATCCGGAAACACTGGGTTTTGGGGGGGGAAACTTTCTGGATTTAAACTTTCCGGGGGCCCTCCATGTTAGACGTTTCTAGCCTTCCGGAACCCCCCATGGGGAAACCCTTAAAAAGGGGTTTTGGGGGGTTTCCGTGGGGGGCTCGGGCAAAATAAACCCAAGAAAGGGCGGGGTGACCTAGGGCTGGGGGTCAAAAGGGAGATCTGGGCTGGAATTCCCAACGTAGGGGCGTGGCACCTCTTGGGGGGGGGAAAGGGGGTTTTGGGGTTAAATGTGGCTTCAGGAGTAAGGCAAGGCCCCCCCCTTTCAAACATAAACCCACTTAAAAGGATGAGAGGGCAGTTTTTTACCCCAAGCCCATGTGGACCAAACTAGGCAAAAAGTAACCCTAAAATTTGGGCGGGGTTGTTCGCCATCCCAAAAATTTGATCAGTCATGGGTATTGGGGAGATTTGGGGTAGGGGAAGGGTAGGCTAAGAAGTCCTGGACGAAAGGGAAAGGGGTGGGGCTTTTTGGGGGGAACCCGTTCACCAACATTTCCCCGAGGACGGTTGGGGAAGTTACAAAAGTTACAACCTGGAAAAAAGGGTTGACTATTTGGGTGTCCAAAGACCGGAGTCAGTGGCGGTTGGTTTTTGAAAGGGGGAACCCCTGGAACCCCGGGAAAAACAAAAAGGTTTGGGGGCGTTAAACCCTTCAGCCACCTGCGGGGCCAGGCTTGATTACGAAAGTTTTACAACCCTTTGGAGCACTATTTTTGGGGTGCCTTGAGGTTTTGGGGAACAAGCCTGCCGATCAACGGGGTTGGGGGGGTACATGAGAAGGCCAATGGGTGTTTCAACCGATCGCCTTTTTGCTTATGGGCAAAAGTTTCGTTCGGGTTCGCCGGGGTTTTTTTTAACAAGTCCCCCCCAGACAAAATTTGGGGGGAACCGGGGGAGACTGGGGGGACCTTTTACTTGAAACCGGGTCCCCAAATGGGGATATGGGCCCTGTGGCCCTGGGAGACCCGCCTCAGGGTCTTTTGCGAGCAAGGGTGGAGGGCCGGGGGCCCGGGTCGGCTTAGCATTGGAGATGTGGAGATATTAATATACCTTTTAGTGGAATTGTTAAGGGGGGTTATGGGGGTGATAGTAGAGTATATTATATAAAAATTATTATATTTAAATTTATGGGATAGTATATTTAAAGTTATAGTTATATTTTAAGTTATAGTTATAGTTATATTTTATTTTAAGTTAATTTTTTATAGTTAAAAATAAATTTTTAAGTTAATTTATAGTTTTTTATATAAAAAAATAAATAAAAATAATAAAATATTATAAAATTTTAATAATTATATATATATATATATATATATTTTATTTATATATATATAATTATATATATATATATATATAATATATATATTTTATAATATATATAAATATTATATATAAAATTTATATATATAATATATATAATATATAATAATATATAAATAATATTTTAAAATATAATTTTAAATAATATATATAATTATATAATATATATATATATAATATAATAAATATATATTAATATATTATTTATAATATAATATATTATATAATATAATATAATTTTGTTTATTAGTTTATTTTTTTGTTTTTAAAACTATAACAATAACTATAAAAAAAACTAAAACTATAACATAACTAAAAATTAACAAAAACTAAACTATAACTAAAATAAACTATAACTATAACTAATATAATTAACTAAACTAAAACTTAACTAAAACTAACTATAACTAAACATAACTATATATATATTATATAATTATCATCATTATAAAGGGGGTTTTACCCCGAGGGGGGCGAGGCGCAACCCACCCTTCGTTTCCAGCCACGAGGATCCCTCGAGGCGAGTCTCCAGGAGGCACGGGGGCATATCAATTTATCCGCAAAGGGTTGCGAACTGCCAAAACCCAGATCCCTGGGTCGCCCCAAGGTCTCCTCCACCCAAAGTGCTCGATAGAGACAACCGGGTGGGAAGGGTCGTCCCAGGGAGACGAGCTAGGGCCCTATAGTGAGTTGGCGCCCCGGATTTGAAAAGTAAAGGTCCCTGCCATTTCCCGGGGTGTAAACCGCCGCCAACTGTACCCATGATTGGGAAGGGACTTTTTACAAAAAGGATCAAGGCGAACTCCAAGAATAGAAAACGTCCGGGGTTTGTTTCCATAAGAGCAAAACGGGCAGTATAAGGTTTGAAGACACGCGGGTTTGGGTCCTTTGCATGGGTACGACACCCCAAAAACGCTTTTGTTGATGGGTTTCTGGTCTGTTGCCAGACCAATCCGTCTACTGCCCTTTTGGTCAAACCCAGAGATAGGACTACGCCCCCAAGTATGAAAATTTTCTTAACTTCAACGTCCTCGCCGAAGCTGGATGATAAGGGCCCCCTAACAGGCCCCAAAGTCCGGATCTTGGTTTGGTCCAGGAGCCCTCGGGCCTAGGGTTTCCCCTCTTTACTAAAGCTCAAGAGCCCCCACAAGTGACTCCGGGGGACCAGATAGGTGGCAACAGTCGGCAAAGTCAAGGTCTGAGACCTTAATATTGCCAAGGTTGCCCCACACGATTTTGGGTAGTAATCTGCCCATTTATCCAGTCCATACGGGTGTTGAAAGTGGGTGCAAGGACGCACCCTTTTTCCCTCACATACATCCCCCAGCCACACTTTACAACATTTTCAGACCAGTATAGGGCTTGCTATAGGCCAATAATCTTTTCCCGGGAAATTTCCCCCTGAGCCTCAAGTTTCCCCCATAGTGTTTCCCGATCATAGTCAAACGCCTTTTGAGGCGAGTAGGCTGCAAGAAACCCAGGGACCAAACTTACGACGCGTTCCACAATTACTCGAAGGCTAGTATACGGTTCATGGATTTGCCGGAGTAAATCCAGACTGCCCCGGTCTCTGAGTTTAGTGGGTGGTTGGGATGTTTAGAAGAATGTGGCGAGAACCTTCCCTGGTAGCTGAGCGGTAAGCCACGGTAGTTGTACAGTCCCAACGACCCCCTTTTCCCCCTTCCAGAGAGGGATGCCCAGCCCCAGCAGGTCAGGGGGAATGGTCCAGACTGCCAGATGGCATCAGGACTGTAGCGGGCCCCCCGAGCCATGGGCTCACTCCCACCCTTTTAGCAGTCAGCGGGGATATCAAATGCCTGCAGCTTTTCCATCTTCAGTTGGAAATCGCCATCCTAACTCAGTTAGGGTAGGGGTTCCTCGCTGAGGGGGGTCCGGACGGGCATTAAACACGTTGACCAAGCAATTGGAGGGCCACCTGGTACAACGTTAAAAATACTCACCCCCAATTTCACAAACCCCCAAACATGATTGAGATGATCCGTTCCGCGATCGAATGCAGTCATCGGGTGAGGGGGGCTAGATTTCGTTTTTTCGGGTTGGTAGGCAGGGCCAAGGTCATCCCAAAAAATGGCCTTCGACCTCCTCAGCAAGTTTCCCGATAAACCTAAAATTAATATATATTATAATTATAATATATTATATATATATATATATATTATATATATGAGTGTATTATATATAGAACATAATAAAAAATATATATCATACAATAAACATAAAAAATATAAAATATATATATACATAATATATCTCATCATCTCAAGGGGCTAACCCCGAGGGGCGCAGGGCCCCGCTCACCCTCGCTTCCAGCACGAGGACCCTCAGGCGAGTTCCCCGGCAGGCACAGGGCCCATTCTATTTCCTGCGACAGGTCCGCGAGCTCCCCAAAACCTGACTCCTGGCGTCCCACAGGTCTCCCCACCCAGGGTTGTCTGCGGGAAGGAAAACCCTGAGGCAGGTCGCCATAGGAGGCGAGCAGGGGCCATTACCCTGAGTTGGCGCCCCGATTATGCAAGAAAGGCCCCAGCCGTCCCCGGGTTTTGTAACCCCCGGTTTGGACACGGTCCTGAAAAATGTACCCCATGACCCGGCAAAGGGGGACTTTTTAAAAAGGCATCAAGAGAGATCCAAGCACTGGATAGGCCCAGGTTTCGTTTCCATAGAGCAAAACTGGAAGTTAAAGGGCCCTTGAAGACACGAGGTGGCCCTTTTTGCATAGGTACCGACATCCCCAAACGCTTTGTTGATGGTTCATGGTCCGTTGCCAGACCAATCCGCTACTGATCCGGGGTCTGACAACCCAGAGAATGGACTACGTACCAAGGTATGAAAAACTTCTGTGATTTCAACGTCTCGCCGCAAGCATGGTCGAGAAACGGGTTCCCTAAAGGCCCCCAAAGTTGAATTTTGGTCTTGGTCCAGGACACCTCTAGGCCTAGGGGCTTCGCCTCATTGCAAAAGCATAAGACCCGCCACAAGTGACTCCAAGGCTCAATAGGATGGAACAGTCGGCAAAGACAAGGCCGAGACCTTAATATTGCCTAGTGTTTTCTCCCCCGGACTTGGCTGTAGCTTGCCCTTTATCCAGTCCATACAAGTGTTGAAAAGGTGGGTGCAAGGACACACCTTTGCTCACCCCGCATTAAACGGGAAGAAGTTCGAATCCCCCCACCCCCTTTTTACGCCTTCAGTCCCAGTATAGAGGCTGCTATCAGGCCAAAATCTGGTGGGAAATTTCCCCCTGAGCCAGGATTCCCATAGCGATCCCGATGACGAGTCAAACCCCTTTTTGGGGTTGATGTAGCTGCAAGAACCCACGACCAAACCACGACGGCTTTCCACAATAAAAGCGCTAAATACGGTCTATTGGGATTGCCAGGAGTAAACAAACGCCCCGGTCTCGGGGGCCTCAGTAGGGGTTGCAGATCCTTTTCAGAAGAAGTGGCGAGAACCTTGTGGTATGCTGAGCATGTAATGCCACGGTGTTGCTACAGTCCACGCCCCCCTTTTCCCCTTCCAGAGAGAGATGACCACCCCCCCAGAGGTCAGGGGGAATGGACGACTGCCAAATGGCAGTCAGGACTGTTTTGCGGGCCCTGACCCATAGGTTCCCCCCCACCCTTTTAGAAATTTTCAGAGGGATATCCATAGCCTGCAGCTTTCCACCTCAGTTTGGGAAATCGCCGCCAACCCTGTTAGGGAGGAGGTTCCTCGTGATGGGTGGGCCCGGGCCCCAAGGCATGAGAACGCTGATCCAAGCTAACTTTGGGGGTCCACGGGTAAAAATGTCAAAATATCAGCCAACGTTCACGAACCCCAACATGATCTGAGATGATCCGTCCATCCGCTGATCGGACTGCAGTCATCTGTGAGGAGGCTTAGGGTTTCAGTTTTCTCAGGGCTTGGTAGGCAGGGCGAAGGTCATTACCAAGAAATGGCCTTCGACCTCCTCAGCAAGATTCCTGATGAACTGTTCCTTGTCCCTTCTCAGCAGTGTCCAGGCCTTACGCACCATGGAACGACGCAAGACTTGATTCCATTCAGCCGAACCTTGCGGACACGCTTCAGTGGCCTTTAATGTCTCCGGGGAGATGGTATTCTGCCTTGTCCTTGGGCGTACGCCAATGGACTCCTGAGCTGCTTCGAGTGTTACGTGCTTGAAGGACTCCCACAGAGCAACTGGATCCGTCAGGTTGCTGGTTTCTGAGAATCGGTCAGAGACTGCCGTGGTGAACCCACGGGCACACTCCTCCTCCCTTAGTCTGTCCAAGTGAAACACCTTAGGGTGGCCACTGGAGGGACGGGGAGTTTTGAAGTGGACCCGCAGGGTAGCCACAAGCAGCCTATGGTCGGTGCCACAGAACTCAGCACTCCGGTAAACCCTGCAGTTCTGGAGGATCCTCCATCGCGTGCTGACAAGAATGTGGTCGATCTCCTTGGCCACATTACCGTATCGCTGTACCAAGTCCAGCGATGCGAGTTGGAGCGCTGGTACCAGGAGCCAGAGATCCTCATTTTCTGGGACCTAGCAAAGTCCCGGAGAAGGAGGCTATTCTCGCTGCTGGGATCAGCATATATATATATATATATATATATATATATATATATATATATATATATATATATATATATATATGTATGTATATATGGATGCATATATATAAATAATACATATATAAATATATGTACATATATATATATATATATATAATATATATATATATATATAAAGTATATATATGTATATATATATATATATATATATATATATAAATATATTTGATATATAATATAATACAAGCACACACAAACACACACATACCCCACACCACACACACACACATACACACACACACACACACACCAACACACACAAAACACACACACACACACACCCACACACACACACACACACACACACACACACACACACACACAATATATAATATATATATATATATATATATATATATATATTATATATATATATATATATACATAGACATACATACATGTGTATATATACATGTGTGTTAAAATATATATATATATATATAATATAATATATATATATATATATATAATATGTGGTGGGGTGTGTTTGTGTGTGTGTGTGTGTGTGTATTTATATATATATATATATTATATATATATATAAAATATATATATATATATAAAATATATACATATATGTATATATATATAAATATATATATATATATAAAAATATTACACACACACACACACACACACACACACACACATATATATAAACATACATAATATATATATAGATATATATATATATATATATATATATATATATATATATATATATATATATATAAATGTATGTGTATATATGCATGTATATATGTATATATATATATATATTTTATATATATATATAGATAGATATATATATATATATACATACATATACATACACATATATACATATATATTCATACATGTGTTTTACACATATATTTATACACACACACACATACGCGCACACACACACACACACACACACACACACCACACACACACACACACACACACACACACTCACACACACACACACACATATA
>NC_051422.1:1420587-1434455 GCF_015228065.2 Penaeus monodon | reverse complement strand
GTGAGGCATATGTCGCCCAATTTGAAAGCTGGACCAGGTGGAGAAGGAGAGAAGGCCTGCAGGGAACAGCTGCAGGGCTGTTAACTGAGAACTGATTTTCAATTACAGTACTTTTGTATGAAAGAATTTTGTTTGTTCCTGAGGACTAATTAATTTAAATTTTCTGTAGTTTGTTTCAGGTTTAGGTATGTCAGAGCAGACGGGTCATCTGCTTGATAGGGGGGGATAGTGCTACGCCAGTGGGTCTTTGTCTCTGTGCGAAACATGTGTTAACATGAAAAGGATGACCTGGGCATGTGTTAACATGAAAAGGATGACCTGGGCAAACATGATGCAACTGGCTGCGAGCGGAGGAGCGGAGGAACAAGCCAAGGGAGACGCAGTTGGGTGCTGCTCCTGTGAAGACCTCGTGTGTGCCCTTGTGACCTGATAAACTTTGTGTTGCCCTGTTATAAACTGTATCGTGCAGTGTGCCATGCTGGTTTCCCCCTGTATTGTGCCTATAGAAAAGTGTACGGGTAAATAACTTGTGGAAATAAAGGAAAGACATTTTGTGTTTATTTCGTGCCCTGCCTTGTCACTTGGCGTCTCCCCTCCTGGTGTTCTGAGACGCCGTGGTGCTCGGTGCCTCTTGGAGCTGTTCAGTGTTCATGACCCTGTGGATAGCACGCCGTCTGCCTAGCCACCCTTGTGTTGGTGGCAGAGAGACGAGGCGTAACAAGGCGTTAGAATAACTCTGTCATGAAATAAATCCTGATTTATCTGAATTAAACGAACTAATATACGCAACAGGAAGAGTCCTCCAAGCAAAATGTGGCATTAAGTCAAGAAAGAAAAAAACAAAAAAAGATACCTCGCAAAGCCAAGTGGCAAGTGATAATAGAGAAAGAAATAGAAAACTTTAGAAGGGAAATATCGATATTAGACGAACTACAAAAAGATAATGGGAAGCAATCGAGAAAAGCGAGAAAAGTAATAAGAAAATACAAAATACTTTCTAAAGAACAAATACCAACGATTAAAGAAGAGCTTAAACAAAAACTTCAGGTTAAGGCACAAAGGTTACGGAGATATGACAAACGCTAAAAGTTTTTCAAGCAGAATAAAATGTTTGTGACTGACATGAAATTTTTTTTACCGCGAAATAAGAAAAGAAACAACTCTTGTAGAAGCTATACCATCTGAAGAAAAGGTCTGGGAATTTTGGAACAATATCTGGGGAAAAGATAAATAATACAATGAAAATGCACGGATACGAGATTTTAAGAATAGCACTAGGGATATTCCCGAACAAAAATGGGAAAATATTACCACTGAAGAAATTCAAAACGCACTAAAAAAGTCCCATAAATGGAAATCACCTGGGGTTGACCAGATCCCAAATTTTTGGCTTAATACTCTTTCTTCAGCGCATGCCAAATTAGCATCTAATTTTAACTCAATTATGATAGAGCCTAACTTAACATCTAAATGGTTATTTCAAGGGACTACTTATCTCTTGGCCAAAAGTAACGAAACAGATAACCCAAAAAACTACAGACCCATTACATGCTTAACAACCACCTATAAATTACTTACCGCAATCTTAACTGAAAGAACCTACAGACACATGAAAGAACAAAATATTTTTCCCAACGAACAAAAAGGATGTTGCAGAGGATCATACCGATGTAAAGATCAACTGCTCATAAATAAAATGATTCTCGAAAATGCTCATACTAAACACAGACATCTAAGTACTGCTTGGATCGACTATAAAAAAGCCTTTGACAGTGTCCCACACTCTTGGATCTTGAAATCTTTAGAAATTCTCAGTCTCTCCTGTCTTAATCAACCTTCTTCGAAACAGCATGACATTATGGGAGACAAATCTTACTCTCAAACACATGCACGGTACTCTTATTTCAAACAACATGCGAATCAGATGCGGAATCTTCCAGGGTGACTCTTTTTCCCCTCTTTTATTCTGTATGGCACTTATCCCACTCTCCCAGCTTCTTAACAACACAGGGTATGGATACAAGATCATGGACAAAAAGATCAATGGACATGATATAGATATATGGATGACTTGAAACTTTACGCTCAGAATGATAATGAATTGGAAAGGTTGCTGAAAACTGTAAAAGATTTCAGTGATGACATAGGCATGAAGTTTGGTCTCGATAAGTGTGCTAAAGCAACCTTTAAGCAAGGAAAACTAGTGGCATCTGACAATATAAAGTTAAGTATTGATACCGTAATATAAGAATTGGATCAGGAAGAAACCTATAAAAATCTAGGAATAAATGAAGGAAATGGGATACAACAATCATAAATGAAGAAAAAAATACGTACAGAATGCATCAGAAGAGTAAGGTCAATCCTGAAAACAGAATTAAACTCAAAGATCAAACTAACAGCAATCAACACTCTTGCAATACCTGTGGTTACATATAGTTTTAACGTGATAGACTGGAACTTACATGACCTCAAACAAATTGACACCAAAATTAGGAAGCAATTGACCGTCTGTACGTCCCTAGAAATAAAGGAGGTAGGGGGATGATGCAGTTGGAATTATCATACAAAACAACAACGATTGGTCTCTTGCAATACTTAGATCTAACCAGCGACTGGATGCTTCAATTAGTTAGAGTACATGAAAACTCTAAAAGGTTACACTCAATAGTAAAGGAATCAAATAAATCATCTCAGGAATTAGGTATTGAAAGCGAAAATATCGAACATATGTTGCCAACACTGGCTGCTAAACATAAAAAACAAAAAGCAAAGAAATTCGGACAAGAAAAACTTGAATCTAGGTGGCATGAAAAGCCTCTCCACGGACATTTTGCAACACAAAGCAAACACACTGATGTAGATGAAATTGCAACCCATCAGTGGCTTAGAAGCTCTGGACTAAAAGGGGAAACAGAGGGTTTTATTCTTGCAGCCCAAGATCAAAGTTTGTTTAGCAGAAACTATCAAGCTAACATCTTGCATAATGGCACTGACTCAAAGTGTAGGTTTTGTGAAGACAAGGTTGAGACAATTGATCACCTTCTATCTGGTTGCTCAATATTAACACCGAATGAGTACAAAAATCGACACGACAGAGTAGGCAAGTACCTGCACTGGAAGATCTGCAAACACTTTTCTATCGGAACACAGGATAAATGGTACAAACACCATCCAGAACCAGTTACTGAAGGCAAAGATGCTACAATCTTGTGGAACTTTCCAATTCACACAGATCGTACTATACAGGCTAATCGTCCAGATATCGTCATCAAGGACAAAATAAATAATACTTGTCTGTTTATAAATATGAGCATCCCTTCATACAGAAACGTCTTAACAAAAGTGTTTGAGAAAATATCAAAGTATAAAGACCTAGAAATAGAGGTGGAAAAGATGTGGCATTTAAAAACCAAACCTTTGCCTGTTGTTATTGGAGCTCTTGGCCTTATAAAAAAAAGGTACAGATAAGTTTCTAGAGCAAATACCAGGAAATCGAAAATTAGAAGAAATAAAAAAAATAGTCTTAAACAGCACAGCACATGTTCTCAGAAGAGCATTATCAATCTGATGTGTTCTTTGTGTACGTGAATTGATTTGACTGGATCTTTTGATTTGTGGTTCTGCATATTTTGCATGTTTTCGTTAATGTTCCATTGTCTCAAACTTCAATCACCCTAGGTCACTGGTAGTGACTCGGTGTTTGATTTTAATTAGCAGATCTAAGGAAACTTTCGTATAAAATAATAATAATAAATGAATATATATATATATATATATATATATATATATATATATATATATATATATATATATATATATATACATACATATATATATATATATATATAATATATATATATATATATTATATATATATATATATATCATCATCAATAACGGTATGCTCATGTTTGAGCAGCCGTGGACCTCTCCACCATCCTTCGCCACTAAACTCGATCTTACGCTTTTGAAATGTGGTGTTACAGACGAGTACTGCGTATTAGCTGGACAGAGAAGAAGACGAATGATGAAGTGCTGAGAAAAATAAATTGTGGGGACCGACTGTTGGACATCTTGAACAAGAGGAAATTAAAGTTTATTGGTCATGTAATGAGAAGTAAAAGTATTGAGAAAAACTTGCTGACAGGGATGGTGATAGGAAACAGAGGAAGAGGCAAACCGAAGACAAGACTGAGCGACAATATCAAAGATATTTGCGGGCTGTCGATGGTATAAGTGGAAAGAAAAGCGTAAGATCGAGTTTAGTGGCGAAGGATGGTGGAGAGGTCCACGGCTGCTCAAACATGAGCATACCGTTATTGATTGATTGATATATATATCCATATATATATATATTATATATATATATATATATATATATATACTATATATACATATATATAATATATATATATATATATATATATATAATATTATATATATATAATATATATATATATATATATATATAATATATATATACATTATATATATAATATATAATATATATATATATATATATATATATATATATATACATTAAAATATGTATATATATATATATGTTATATATATATGTATATGTATACATATGTATATATATGTATACATATATATATATATATATGTAATATATATATTATATATATATAATATATATAATATATATATATATAATATATATATATATATATATATATACAATTAAGTATCATGTTGTGACCACGGCGGCTCAAACATGAACCTACCGTTAAAAAAAAATATATATATATATATCCACACTTGGGGGGGGGATACCTTGGGGATAGTGAAGGGATAATATTCTCATTACTTATAAGAAACGACCTAAATTATCGGTCACTTGAGTATATGAATGTTGAACTAATATTAGATACTTAGTAAGAGTTATTGTCGATCTGTATTGACTTGCTAAGATATAATACTCATTCTTTCAATAGCTTATGTGTTTTCTCAAGTATTTCTTAGATTTGTTATGAATATATATATATACAATTAAGTATCATGTTGTGACCACGGCGGCTCAAACATGAACCTACCGTTAAAAAAAAATATATATATATATATCCACACTTGGGGGGGGGATACCTTGGGGATAGTGAAGGGATAATATTCTCATTACTTATAAGAAACGACCTAAATTATCGGTCACTTGAGTATATGAATGTTGAACTAATATTAGATACTTAGTAAGAGTTATTGTCGATCTGTATTGACTTGCTAAGATATAATACTCATTCTTTCAATAGCTTATGTGTTTTCTCAAGTATTTCTTAGATTTGTTATGAATTCCTCTTAGTTGAGTGTTCAAAAATAACTACGCTACCAAAGAACGTAGGTGTATGTAAAACATTTTATTTAAAACGAGATATATATATATGCATTACAAATCACGTATATTGTACATATTCCACAAATCTATGCAAATTTTGGAACAGTTTTTAAATTATTTAAAAATTGGTAGTAGTAATATATATATAGTTATAATTTATGTTTAATAAATGGATATATGTACTTCCATAGCTTAAAATGCATATAATATCGCATACGAAAAATGAAATGAAACAAATAAGAGCGTTCATCAAGTGTAAATATTTTTGGAGAAAAAATATCTGTTCACTTGAGTTGTAGTACGAATGTCTTTGTAAATTATCATTCTTTTAGTAATATTATATATGATAAAAAAAATATATATATATATATACATATATCGCAAAAAAAATAATAATAAAAAAATAAATAAATAAATAAACAGGAGAAAGAATGAAAGATATTCTGAGGTAGTTATAAAAACTCGTGATATGAAATTCATCAATGACCTTGACACTTAGCAATGATCATTTTCTAAATTACAAAGAATGACTTTATCAGACATCGGACTCTCTTAAAGAATTGTTATTGTTTACCTTAAAACTATTCTCATTTTCTCTCCCTAACGTGTAGGAGTTTTAGGGTTAACTAAAGACGTCATCCACCATGACTGTCAAATTTCTTATCGAACTTTGTATTAAGACACACAATAACTCAAGCACCAATAATTCTGTTCGCTGGGAAGCATCAATTAAGTTTTCATTGTACAGGTAGCCAAATAAATTCGCGGCCACTCTAATTTTATCGAGTTGGGATTTTATCTGGTAACACTGGTGTGCATTCAATCACAACAATATAAACTCTGATGTTAAAAAAAGACTTAGCAAGCTTTGTCGCCGTTTTGATATTTACCATTAAACACACACACACACACGTATATACACATATGCACACATATAGACATATATTTACTTACACATATATACATATATATACATATAATATAAGTATATATTACATTTTAAAAATATTATATATAATATTATATTATATAAAATGTATATTATATTTTTATATATATGTATAATATATGTATATTATGTATTATTTTATATGTATATAATAGTTATAATATGTATAATAATGTATATATATATATGTATTAAATGTATATATATTGTATATATATATGTATAATTTAAAGTAATATATGTTATATATTGTTTAATTTATATGTAATATAATTTTAATATATGTATAAAAATATATGTATTATATATGTATTAAAGTATACAAATATTTCGTATATAAAAAATATATCATATATTAACATATAATATACAATATATATACAAATAAACATAATAATACATATATAAACATATAATAATACATATATATAATTTCTATATATAAATATTTTTTATAATATATATATATATTATAATATTAATATAATATATATATATATAATATATATTAATAATATATTAATAATGTAAATATACTTAATTAAGTATATATATGTATAATTGTATAAAATATGTCATAGTGTCATTGTGTATATACGTGTGTGTGTGTGTGTTTAATGGTAAATATCAAAACGGCGACAAAGCTTGCTAAGTCTTTTTTTAACATCAGAGTTTATATTGTTGTGATTGAATGCACACCAGTGTTACCAGATAAAATCCCAACTCGATAAAATTAGAGTGGCCGCGAATTTATTTGGCTACCTGTACAATGAAAACTTAATTGATGCTTCCCAGCGAACAGAATTATTGGTGCTTGAGTTATTGTGTGTCTTAATACAAAGTTCGATAAGAAATTTGACAGTCATGGTGGATGACGTCTTTAGTTAACCCTAAAACTCCTACACGTTAGGGAGAGAAAATGAGAATAGTTTTAAGGTAAACAATAACAATTCTTTAAGAGAGTCCGATGTCTGATAAAGTCATTCTTTGTAATTTAGAAAATGATCATTGCTAAGTGTCAAGGTCATTGATGAATTTCATATCACGAGTTTTTATAACTACCTCAGAATATCTTTCATTCTTTCTCCTGTTTATTTATTTATTTATTTTTTTATTATTATTTTTTTTGCGATATATGTATATATATATATATATTTTTTTTATCATATATAATATTACTAAAAGAATGATAATTTACAAAGACATTCGTACTACAACTCAAGTGAACAGATATTTTTTCTCCAAAAATATTTACACTTGATGAACGCTCTTATTTGTTTCATTTCATTTTTCGTATGCGATATTATATGCATTTTAAGCTATGGAAGTACATATATCCATTTATTAAACATAAATTATAACTATATATATATTACTACTACCAATTTTTAAATAATTTAAAAACTGTTCCAAAATTTGCATAGATTTGTGGAATATGTACAATATACGTGATTTGTAATGCATATATATATATCTCGTTTTAAATAAAATGTTTTACATACACCTACGTTCTTTGGTAGCGTAGTTATTTTTGAACACTCAACTAAGAGGAATTCATAACAAATCTAAGAAATACTTGAGAAAACACATAAGCTATTGAAAGAATGAGTATTATATCTTAGCAAGTCAATACAGATCGACAATAACTCTTACTAAGTATCTAATATTAGTTCAACATTCATATACTCAAGTGACCGATAATTTAGGTCGTTTCTTATAAGTAATGAGAATATTATCCCTTCACTATCCCAAGGTATCCCCCCCCAAGTGTGGATATATATATATATTTTTTTTTAACGGTAGGTTCATGTTTGAGCCGCCGTGGTCACAACATGATACTTAATTGTATATATATATATTCATAACAAATCTAAGAAATACTGAGAAAAACACATAAGCTATTGAAAGAATGAGTATTATATCTTAGCAAGTCAATACAGATCGACAATAACTCTTACTAAGTATCTAATATTAGTTCAACATTCATATACTCAAGTGACCGATAATTTAGGTCGTTTCTTATAAGTAATGAGAATATTATCCCTTCACTATCCCCAAGGTATCCCCCCCCAAGTGTGGATATATATATATATATTTTTTTTTAACGTAGGTTCATGTTTGAGCCGCCGTGGTCACAACATGATACTTAATTGTATATATATATATAATATATATAAATATATAAGATAAAATATATAATATATATATATATAATTATAATTATATATTAACTAATATAATATATATATATATATAAAATATATATATAAATATATCATATATATATATATATAAATATATATATATATATAATATGATACATATATATACAATATATATATATACTATATTATAATATAATATATATATATATATATATATAATATATAATATATTATATATTATATGTATATATATATGTATATATATATGCTATATATATATATATATATGTATATATATAATATATATATATATATATATATATATATATATATATATATATATATATATATGTATATATATGTATATATATATATATATATATATATATATATATATATATATATATATATGGATATATATATCAATCAATCAATAACGGTATGCTCATGTTTGAGCAGCCGTGGACCTCTCCACCATCCTTCGCCACTAAACTCGATCTTACGCTTTCTTTCCACTTATACCATCGACAGCCCGCAAATATCTTTGATATTGTCGCTCAGTCTTGTCTTCGGTTTGCCTCTTCCTCTGTTTCCTATCACCATCCCTGTCAGCAAGTTTTTCTCAATACTTTTACTTCTCATTACATGACCAATAAACTTTAATTTCCTCTTGTTCAAGATGTCCAACAGTCGGTCCCCACAATTTATTTTTCTCAGCACTTCATCATTCGTCTTCTTCTCTGTCCAGCTAATACGCAGTACTCGTCTGTAACACCACATTTCAAAAGCGTAAGATCGAGTTTAGTGGCGAAGGATGGTGGAGAGGTCCACGGCTGCTCAAACATGAGCATACCGTTATTGATGATGATATATATATATATATATATATATATATATTATATATATATATATATATATATATGTATGTATATAATATATAATATATTATATGATATATATATATATATATATATATATATATATATATATATATCATTTATTATTATTATTTTATACGAAAGTTTCCTTAGATCTGCTAATTAAAATCAAACACCGAGTCACTACCAGTGACCTAGGGTGATTGAAGTTTGAGACAATGGAACATTAACGAAAACATGCAAAATATGCAGAACCACAAATCAAAAGATCCAGTCAAATCAATTCACGTACACAAAGAACACATCAGATTGATAATGCTCTTCTGAGAACATGTGCTGTGCTGTTTAAGACTATTTTTTTTATTTCTTCTAATTTCGATTTCCTGGTATTTGCTCTAGAAACTTATCTGTACCTTTTTTTATAAGGCCAAGAGCTCCAATAACAACAGGCAAAGGTTTGGTTTTAAATGCCACATCTTTCCCCCTCTATTTCTAGGTCTTTATACTTGATATTTTCTCAAACACTTTTGTTAAGACGTTTCTGTATGAAGGGATGCTCATATTTATAAACAGACAAGTATTATTTATTTTGTCCTTGATGACGATATCTGGACGATTAGCCTGTATAGTACGATCTGTGTGAATTGGAAAGTTCCACAAGATTGTAGCATCTTTGCCTTCAGTAACTGGTTCTGGATGGTGTTTGTACCATTTATCCTGTGTTCCGATAGAAAAGTGTTTGCAGATCTTCCAGTGCAGGTACTTGCCTACTCTGTCGTGTCGATTTTGTACTCATTCGGTGTTAATATTGAGCAACCAGATAGAAGGTGATCAATTGTCTCAACCTTGTCTTCACAAAACCTACACTTTGAGTCAGTGCCATTATGCAAGATGTTAGCTTGATAGTTTCTGCTAAACAAACTTTGATCTTGGGCTGCAAGAATAAAACCCTCTGTTTCCCCTTTTAGTCCAGAGCTTCTAAGCCACTGATGGGTTGCAATTTCATCTACATCAGTGTGTTTGCTTTGTGTTGCAAAATGTCCGTGGAGAGGCTTTTCATGCCACCTAGATTCAAGTTTTCTTGTCCGAATTTCTTTGCTTTTGTTTTTTATGTTTAGCAGCCAGTGTTGGCAACATATGTTCGATATTTTCGCTTTCAATACCTAATTCCTGAGATGATTTATTTGATTCCTTTACTATTGAGTGTAACCTTTTAGAGTTTTCATGTACTCTAAACTAATTGAAGCATCCAGTCGCTGGTTAGATCTAAGTATTGCAAGAGACCAATCGTTGTTGTTTTGTATGATAATTCCAACTGCATCATCCCCCTACCTCCTTTATTTCTAGGGACGTACAGACGGTCAATTGCTTCCTAATTTTGGTGTCAATTTGTTTGAGGTCATGTAAGTTCCAGTCTATCACGTTAAAACTATATGTAACCACAGGTATTGCAAGAGTGTTGATTGCTGTTAGTTTGATCTTTGAGTTTAATTCTGTTTTCAGGATTGACCTTACTCTTCTGATGCATTCTGTACGTATTTTTTTCTTCATTTATGATTGTTGTATCCCATTTCCTTCATTTATTCCTAGATTTTTATAGGTTTCTTCCTGATCCAATTCTTATATTACGGTATCAATACTTAACTTTATATTGTCAGATGCCACTAGTTTTCCTTGCTTAAAGGTTGCTTTAGCACACTTATCGAGACCAAACTTCATGCCTATGTCATCACTGAAATCTTTTACAGTTTTCAGCAACCTTTCCAATTCATTATCATTCTGAGCGTAAAGTTTCAAGTCATCCATATATCTATATCATGTCCATTGATCTTTTTGTCCATGATCTTGTATCCATACCCTGTGTTGTTAAGAAGCTGGGAGAGTGGGATAAGTGCCATACAGAATAAAAGAGGGGAAAAAGAGTCACCCTGGAAGATTCCGCATCTGATTCGCATGTTGTTTGAAATAAGAGTACCGTGCATGTGTTTGAGAGTAAGATTTGTCTCCCATAATGTCATGCTGTTTCGAAGAAGGTTGATTAAGACAGGAGAGACTGAGAATTTCTAAAGATTTCAAGATCCAAGAGTGTGGGACACTGTCAAAGGCTTTTTTATAGTCGATCCAAGCAGTACTTAGATGTCTGTGTTTAGTATGAGCATTTTCGAGAATCATTTTATTTATGAGCAGTTGATCTTTACATCGGTATGATCCTCTGCAACATCCTTTTTGTTCGTTGGGAAAAATATTTTGTTCTTTCATGTGTCTGTAGGTTCTTTCAGTTAAGATTGCGGTAAGTAATTTATAGGTGGTTGTTAAGCATGTAATGGGTCTGTAGTTTTTTGGGTTATCTGTTTCGTTACTTTTGGCCAAGAGATAAGTAGTCCCTTGAAATAACCATTTAGATGTTAAGTTAGGCTCTATCATAATTGAGTTAAAATTAGATGCTAATTTGGCATGCGCTGAAGAAAGAGTATTAAGCCAAAAATTTGGGATCTGGTCAACCCCAGGTGATTTCCATTTATGGGACTTTTTTAGTGCGTTTTGAATTTCTTCAGTGGTAATATTTTCCCATTTTTGTTCGGGAATATCCCTAGTGCTATTCTTAAAATCTCGTATCCGTGCATTTTCATTGTATTATTATCTTTTCCCAGATATTGTTCCAAAATTCCCAGACCTTTTCTTCAGATGGTATAGCTTCTACAAGAGTTGTTTCTTTTCTTATTCGCGGTAAAAAAATTCATGTCAGTCACAAACATTTTATTCTGCTGAAAAATTTTTAGCGTTTGTCATATCTCCGTAACCTTTGTGCCTTAACCTGAAGTTTTTGTTTAAGCTCTTCTTTAATCGTTGGTATTTGTTCTTTAGAAAGTATTTTGTATTTTCTTATTACTTTTCTCGCTTTTCTCGATTGCTTCCCATTATCTTTTTGTAGTTCGTCTAATATCGATATTTCCCTTCTAAAGTTTTCTATTTCTTTCTCTATTATCACTTGCCACTTGGCTTTGCGAGGTATCTTTTTTTGTTTTTTTCTTTCTTGACTTAATGCCACATTTTGCTTGGAGGACTCTTCCTGTTGCGTATATAGTTCGTTTATTCAGATAAATCAGGATTATTTCATGACAGAGTTATTCTAACGCCTTGTTACGCCTCGTCTCTCTGCCACCAACACAAGGGTGGCTAGGCAGACGGCGTGCTATCCACAGGGTCATGAACACTGAACAGCTCCAAGAGGCACCGAGCACCACGGCGTCTCAGAACACCAGGAGGGGAGACGCCAAGTGACAAGGCAGGGCACGAAATAAACACAAAATGTCTTTCCTTTATTTCCACAAGTTATTTACCCGTACATTTTTCTATAGGCACAATACAGGGGGAAACCAGCATGGCACACTGCACGATACAGTTTATAACAGGGCAACACAAAGTTTATCAGGTCACAAGGGCACACACGAGGTCTTCACAGGAGCAGCACCCAACTGCGTCTCCCTTGGCTTGTTCCTCCGCTCCTCCGCTCGCAGCCAGTTGCATCATGTTTGCCCAGGTCATCCTTTTCATGTTAACACATGCCCAGGTCATCCTTTTCATGTTAACACATGTTTCGCACAGAGACAAAGACCCACTGGCGTAGCACTATCCCCACCTATCAAGCAGATGACCCGTCTGCTCTGACATACCTAAACCTGAAACAAACTACAGAAAATTTAAATTAAATTAGTCCTCAGGAACAAACAAAATTCTTTCATACAAAAGTAACTGTAATTGAAAATCAGTTCTCAGTTAACAGCCCTGCAGCTGTTACCAGCTGCAGGGCCTTCTCTTCCTTGCTCCAGCCCTGGGCAGATGCCAGCATTTCAAATTGGGCGACATATGCCTCCCAGGCCACCTTCCCGTCGTACTCAGCTGGCTTACGCTTCACAGAATGTCTGGAGGCCGAGGGGCTGTGGGGTGGAGAACGCGTGCCGTGAACTAACACGCCCGGGGGGGAGGAAGGGGGTGAGGGAGGCAACGAGGCGGGTTGACCGGGTCCGAGTTTGCCGCCACCTATACCCAAGGGAGTGGTTCCGATGGGTCCCCAGCCTTCTGCAGCAACCACTGGCTCCGACACAACGCTGCGAGGCCTGGGTGTTTCCTGCCATGGACCCCGGACAGACCCCAGTAAATCTGACACTCTGTCATCTGTTGCCAGAACCTCGTCTGCCTTCTCTGCTTGCAACGTTATTACCTCATGACGCCGCCTTTCCGCCTTCACTTCCTCCCTCAGGCCCTGAACCTCGCCCTTCAGAGTCTGCACCTCCTCCATCAGTTCACTCTTCACGCTGTTGCAGGCCTTGTCGGTGTACTGCTGAGTTTCCATCTTCACAGATGCAAGATTGCTCTGTAGCACCTCAACAAGTTGGCAGAACTGTTCCTCTGCCTTCCTTGCCTGCATCTCGACGAGATGGTGCGCCTGCTCGCGTGCCCTCTGTGCCTGCTCTTCTGCCCTTTGTGCCATTTCCTCCCTCATACTGGCCAGCATGGCAGTG
>NC_051422.1:1413773-1416273 GCF_015228065.2 Penaeus monodon | reverse complement strand
CCTGGCCCGTGATTTCTTTGTTGACGCTTTGCAGGACCAGCAGCTGCAAATCTACGTCAAGCAGGCACATCCTGAGGACTTGCAGGTGGCGCTGGCGAGGGCCTTGGAGTTCGAGGCCTTCCTGAAGGCAACCAGTGGCCTAGGGCCAGCTGCTCAGCCCCGCCATGACCTCTGGGGCCGGAAAGCTAAAGTGGAGAAGGTAGCATTAAGGAAGGTGAGCCCGAGCACTTTTCAAGGCTTGTGTTGGGGCTGCGGTAAGGAAGGGCACAGACGTAGTCGGTGTCGGAGGGAGCGGAGAACACATCCTCTCAACCGGACGGATTCTGATGCCTTCCAGCAGTGCTGCAAGGACTGTGGCAGGTATGGTCACCATCCGAGTGCATGTCCTAAGGCTAAGGAAGTGGTACAGGCAGAAAACTCGGACAGGCTGGAGAAGGGGGCCGAAACCCAGCCGTCCTCGGTTCCCGACTTGGGTAAGCTGCCGTCGAACCAGCACGATGCAGGTGGAGGGCTCAATAGATGGGAAGCCATGCTGCCTGACAGTGGACACTGGGGCTGAGAAGACCCTAGTGCGGCCTGATATGTTGGCCACTATGCGACTTCCAGACGCACCACAGAGACTGTGTGGTGTCACGGGGCATTGTGTACAGCTCAAGGGGCCAGTGGAGGCTCGTATTGGCGTGGGCAGCACGGTGCAGCGGCTGCCGGTGTATGTGGCCAATCTGGACGAGCACTGCTTGCTGGGCCTTGACTACCTGACACAGAGTAAGGTGTGTGTCGACCTTGGACGGAAGCTGGTGAGGGTGCACGGTGAAGATGTGCCCTTGCTTCCAGAGGTTGGCTGTGCAGAGGTAGTTACGGCTGAGCGACTGCACCTTGTCCCCAGGACAGAGTCTAGAATCCGGTGTCAACTGTCAAGAGTGATGTGTGGAGTAGAGGGCCTCGTGGAGCCCATCCAAAACCTGCATCTGGCTGATGGCGTAGCGGTTGGGCGGAGCCTTGTTGGACCAGGGGAGGGTTAGTTACAGTGTTGGTAGCCAACTTCTCCGATAAGGCCCAGAAGGTGCCAGCTGGTGCAAAGCTGGGCACTTGTGAGGAAGTGGAGCGTCCAGAAGAGTTGTCGGGGAGCGAGGAGTTGGTTGGTGTGGGGCCGTTGCCTGACTTCCTCAAGGACTTGGCGCACCGGCTGTGGCGTTACCATGGGCCAGGAAAAGAAAAAAAAGCAATGAAAAAGCAGGCAAAATGGTGAAAAAGATGACGTTAGCCCAGTAGCGGCGATGAGAAGGGCAAACGCGAAGAAGAAAACAAAGATTTTGAGGGATAGGACTGCAACAGACTGTCAATGGGACCATGAGCCAGGTATTGGGCAGAAAAGACCCCTATGGGTGCCACTGCCAATATACCGGCCGGCCACACCTCTCAGAGCGACCCCAGCGAGATGAAGAAAGCCGCGCTGGATGAAAGATTTTGTGTTTCTGAGAACTGATATTCAATTATGGTACTTTTGTTTAAAGAATTTTGTTTGTTCCTGAGGACTAATCTATTTAAATTCTGTAGTTTGTTTAGGTTTAGGTATGTCAGAGCTTAGACGGGTCGTCTGCTTGATAGGGGGGGGATTGTAGCCAGTGGGTCTTTGTCTCTGTGCGAAACTGTGTTTAACATGAAAAGGATGCGACCTGCGGCATGTATTAACATGAAGGGACCGGGGCAACATGACGCAGCTGGCTGTGAGCGAGAGACGGAGAACAAGCCAGGAGACGCAGTTGGGTGTGTCCTGTGAAGACCTCGTGTGTGCCCTGTGACCTGATAAACTTTGGGTGCCCTGTTTAGCTGTAGGTGGCAGGTGAGACATGTGGTTCTCCCGCCTGATAATTGTGCCGTATAGACATTGAATTGTTTCCCTTATTGTGTTAGCAGGTAGGTAATAACTTGTGTAAATAAGGAAGACTGTAACTTTGTGTTATTTCGTGCCTGCTTGCCACTTGGCGTTTCCCTCGTGGTGTTCTGGGACGCTGTGGTGCTCGGTGCCCTTGGAGCTGTTCAGTGTTCACGACCCTGTGGATAGCACGCCGTCTGCCTAGCCTGCCTTGTGTTGGTGGCTGAGAGACGAGGCAGTCGGCGTAACAATATATATGTGTATATATATATAATATATATACACATCAAAATCAGCGCGAGTGCAAGCACGCTCGCGGATTTGCATAATTTGGGTAAATCAAACCAAAATAGGGTAGCGAGTGAGTCTGACGTAGATATGATGGCGAGTGGAAACCCGTATATATATATATATATATATATATATATATATATATATTTATATATATATATAATATATACACAGATATATAGTTTGGGAATAGTTTAGGGATAGCAAAGGAAAATAATCTCATTACACATAAAAAGCAACCTTAAATATCGGTGACTTTATGAACATGAATATAAATGCTGAGGATGAAATTTCCATTAACAATTATTGATATGGTTTTCGCTCTGTATTGGC
>NC_051422.1:1398773-1406273 GCF_015228065.2 Penaeus monodon | reverse complement strand
ACACACACACACACACACACCACACCATATATATATATTATATTTTATATATATATATATTTTATAATATATATATATATATATATATATATATATATATATATATATATATATAATATTTATATATACATACACACACATGAATGGCAAAACACTCTTCCGTGTAGATACTATGGTAGAAAAAAACCACAATGCAAAAACTAGATTTATTGAAAATGAGATTACAGTTTCGAAATCCACCTGGATTGCATCTTCAGGTCTGAAGAGGAAAGAGGGAGGAGGGGGTATAAAACAGAGAGAGGTGAGGCGACACGGTAACACGCGCAGGTGAGGACGACGAACTGAAGCGAACGGAGGTCAGGTTAGGTCGGAGGATCGGGCGGAGTATGCGCATAAGGGAGAAGCGGAGGATGTGGGATGCGAGGAGAGTATCGGCAGAAGAGCCGCTGTTTGAAATTAGGCAACAGCTTTATTAAGGAGGATTCCACCAGTCTGCGGGCATAAACATCAGGGGAAAGGGAAAAGACAATTCACGCCGATGACTAGCCCCAAACTGATGGCCTTTGTCACACTGATGGCAAAATAGGGATGTTGTTGTGTCCTCTGAATACAGCGTACTTATGTTGAGACAGACGCTTACTGAGACTGGCGCCCGTCTAGCCAAAGTACTGCTTATCACAGCATAGGTGCCCACCTTCGAAGTAGAGGGAAAACTGGTGTAGACCAGGTTGCGACGGAGAGTGTTCACCTGGCGAAAGATCAGCCTGCAGTTGAGAGGGTGAAGAGGGTGACGGAGAGAGTAGATCTCCTCAGTGTAGGGCAGGCTGAGGACGGGCAAGTGAGGAGTCTCTTTAGGAGAGGAGTCGTGGTAGGAGGTACGCTGTGCCCTGGATAACGCGATGTCGAGAATATGACGAGGGTAGCTCAGTTTCGAGAACGAACGACGCAGGAAGTCGGTCTCTCCATCCAAGTACTGCGGGGTCACAGATACGTAGGGCACGAAGGAACAGCGAGGTGGCAACATCTCTCTGTACATGGACAGGATTGTATGTGAAGTGTATGTACATACCACTATGCATAGGTTTTCTGTATATGGTTTTAGGAAGCCCATAGAAATGACGGAGTCGAGGGTTGATGACCCTGAACCTCTGGTAGATATTCGCCTCCGAAAAACAGGCTGCTATCTCTTTCAGGCGATGGTGGAAAGTAGTAGCAGTACATACAATACATATGGGGTAGCTAGCTGTACAATAAAATTTGATTGGTGCTTCCCAACTGAACATTATTAATGGTGCTTGAGTTATTGTATGTCTTAATACAAAGTTCAATAGCAATTTTGATAGTCATGGTGGATGACATCTTTAGTTAACCCTAAAAACCCTACACATTTGCGACGGAAAATGAGAATAGTTTTAACTTTTTTTCAATTTCTAGGTAGCTAGCTACCCTCAGCTTCTCTTCCCCATTCTTTTACTAAGGAATCCTCCACCTCCCCTCCTTTAGTTCATCCAACTCGTAACCTACGTCGTTTGTATTGTATTGTCTATTTACTTAAAATAGAGATGCTGCTGTACGTTTAATGCAGAGTATTATCCTATAGAATTTGAACAATATACCTAAGAAAGAAGAAAAAGAATGTCAGAATAAACATCACAACTCATCAGCCAATACAGAGCGAAAACCATATCAATAATTGTTAATGGAAATTTCATCCTCAGCATTTATATTCATGTTCATAAAGTCACCGATATTTAAGGTTGCTTTTTATGTGTAATGAGATTATTTTCCTTTGCTATCCCTAAACTATTCCCAAACTATATTTTGTGTTATATAAAATTATATATATATTATATATATATATATATTATATATATATATATATATACGGGTTTCCACTCGCCATCATATCTACGTCAGACTCACTCGCTACCCTATTTTGGTTTGATTTACCCAAATTATGCAAATCCGCGAGCGTGCTTGCACTCGCGCTGATTTTGATGTGTATATATATTATATATATATACACATATATATTGTTACGCCGACTGCCTCGTCTCTCAGCCACCAACACAAGGCAGGCTAGGCAGACGGCGTGCTATCCACAGGGTCGTGAACACTGAACAGCTCCAAGAGGCACCGAGCACCACAGCGTCCCAGAACACCACGAGGGGAAACGCCAAGTGGCAAGGCAGGGCACGAAATAAACACAAAGTTACAGTCTTTCCTTTATTTACACAAGTTATTTACCGTACACTTTTCTATAGGCACAATACAGGGGGAAACCAGCATGTCACACTGCACGCTACAGCTTATAACAGGGCAACACAAAGTTTATCAGGTCACAAGGGCACACACGAGGTCTTCACAGGAGCAGCACCCAACTGCGTCTCCTGGCTTGTTCCTCCGCTCCTCCGCTCACAGCCAGCTGCGTCATGTTTGCCCCGGTCCCTTCATGTTAATACATGCCCAGGTCATCCTTTTCATGTTAACACATGTTTCGCAAAAGAGACAAAGACCCACTGGCGTAGCACTATCCCCCCCCTATCAAGCAGACGACCCGTCTGCTCTGACATACCTAAACCTGAAACAAACTACAGAAAATTTAAATAAGATTAGTCCTCAGGAACAAACAAAATTCTTTCAAACAAAAGTAACCATAATTGAATATCAGTTCTCAGAAACACAAAAATCTTTCATCCAGCGCGGCTTTCTTCACTCTCGCTGGGGTCGCTCTGGAGGAGGTGTGGGCGGCGGTATATTGGCAGTGGCACCCAGAGGGGTATCTTCTGCCCCAAGACCTGGCTCTGGTCACCATTAAACGTCTGTTGCATCGCCCTCGCCGTCCAAATGCTTGTCCTCATCCGGTCAGGTCTGCCACGTCCTCATCGCCGCTACTGGGGCTAACGTAAAAATCTTTTTCACCCATGCCCCAGAGTAGCTTCCTGGCCCATGGTAACGCCACAGCCGGTGCGCCAAGTCCTTGAGGAAGTCAGGCAACGGCCCCACACCAACCAACTCCTCGCTCCCCGACAACTCTTCTGGACGCTCCACTTCCTCACAAGTGCCCAGCTTTGCACCAGCTGGCACCTTCTGGGCCTTATCGGAGAAGTTGGCTACCAACACTGTAACTAACCCTCCCCTGGTCCAACAAGGCTCCGCCCAACCGCTACGCCATCAGCCAGATGCAGGTTTTGGATGGGCTCCACGAGGCCCTCTACTCCACACATCACTCTTGACAGTTGACACCGGATTCTAGACTCTGTCCTGGGGACAAGGTGCAGTCGCTCAGCCGTAACTACCCTGCACACCCAACCTCGGGAAGCAAGGGCACATCTTCACCGTGCACCCTCACCATTTCCGTCCAAGGCCCGACACACACCTTACTCTGTGTCAGGTAGTCAAGGCCAGCAAGCAGTGCTCGTCCAGATTGGCCACATACACCGGCAGCCGCTGCACCGTGCTGCCCACCCCAAATACGAGCCTCCACTGGCCCCTTGAGCTGTACACAATGCCCGTGAAAACCACACAGTCTTTTGTGGTGCGTCTGGAAGTCGCATAGTGGCCACATATCAGGCCGCACTAGGGTCTTCTCACCCCAGGGGTCCACTTCAGGCAGCATGGCTTCCCATCTATTGAGCCCTCCACCTGCATCGTGCTGGTTCGACGGCAGTTTTACCCAAGTCGGGAACCGAGGACGGCTGGGTTTTCGGCCCCCTTCTCCAGCCCGTCCGAGTTTTCTGCCTGTACCACTTCCTTAGCCTTAGGACATGCACTCGGATGGTGACCATACCTGCCACAGTCCTTGCAGCACTGCTGGGAAGGCATCAGAATCCGTCCGGTTGAGAGGATGTGTTCTCCGCTCCCTCCGACACCGACTACGTCTGTGCCCTTCCTTACCGCAGCCCCAACACAAGCCTTGAAAAGTGCTCGGGCTCACCTTCCTTAATGCTACCTTCTCCACTTTAGCTTTCCGGCCCCAGAGGTCATGGCGGGGCTGAGCCTGGCCCTGGCCACTGGTTGCCTTTAGGAAGGCCTCGAACTCCAAGGCCCTCGCCAGCGCCACCTGCAATCCTCAGGATGTGCCTGCTTGACGTAGATTTGCAGCTGCTGGCCTGCAAAGCGTCAACAAAGAAATCACGGGCCAGGACCATAATATCTCTTCCGCAAAACCCCAGGGTATGACCTCCTTACCAGCGCCTCCACATCCTGCGCCAGCTGGGACAGTGTCCTCGCCACATTCACGAGTCCGCTTTTTTCAAGTGGGCCCAATATACCTCGGCCTGGTGGTGGTGCCCGAAACGGCGTTTCAATGCCTCTGCCACGCTGGTGTAAGAGGCATGTTGGGATGGCGGCAGATGCCCCACCTTCCACCGCGGGGCCCTTAGCGCTGCTACCAGCTGGGAGGGCCTTCTCTTCCTGGCTCCAGCCCGGCGATGCCAGCATTTTAATTGGGTGACATATGCCTCCCAGGGCCCCCTTCCCGTTCGTACTCAGCTGGCTTAACGCCTCACAGAATGTCTGAGGCCGAGGGGCTGGCGGGGTGGGGGAAACGCGTGCCGTGAACTAACACACCCGGGGGGGAGGAAGGGGGTGAGGGAGGCAACGAGTCGGGTTGACGGGTCCGATTTTCCGCCACCTATACCCAAGGGAGCGGTTCCGATGGGTCCCCAGCCTTCTGCAGCGATCACTGGCTCCCCACACGACGCTGCGAGGCCCGGGGGTTCCCCGCCACGGCCCCCAGGCAGACCCCAGTAAATCTGACACTCTGGCATCTATTGCCAGAAAACCTTGTCTGCCTTCTCTGCTTTCACGTTACTACCTCATGACACCGCCTTTCCGCCTCCACTTCCTCCCTCAGGCCCCCGAAAACCCCGCCCCCCAGATCTGCACCTCCTCCATCAGTTCACTCTTCACGCTGTTGCAGGCCCTTTTCGGTGTACTGCAGAGTTTCCATCTTCACAGATGCAAGATTGCTCTGTACAAACCCCAACAAGTTGGCAGAACTGTTCCTCTGCCTTCCTTGCCTGCATCTCGCGAGATGGTGCGCCTGCTCGTGTGCCCTCTGTGCCTGCTCTTCTGCCCTTTGTGCCATTTCCTCCCTCATATGGCCAGCATGGCAGTGATCAGGTCCATCTGGCTTGGCTTTCACCTCACTCATGCTTGCCCCAGTCATAGCCTCCTTTCCTCATGGTTTTCCGCCATCTTTGGGCGACATGATAAATCGGGGCGTCCCCCCTGATCAAATATCACTAAACCCACTCCTTGACACCATTTGTTATGCCGACCGCCTCGGGCTCTCAGCCACCAAAACAAGGCAGGCTAGGCAGACGGCGTGTTATCCCAGGGTCGTGAACACTGAACAGCTCCAAGAAGCACCGAACACCACAGCGTCCCAGAACACCACGAGGGGGAAAAGCCAAGTGGCGAGCAGGGCACGAAATAAAAACAAAGTTACAGTCTTTCCTTTATTTCCACAAGTTATTTACCGTACACTTTTCTATAGGGACAATACAGGGGGAAACCAGCATGTCACACTGCACGCTATAGCTTATAAAAGGGCAAAACAAGTTTATCAGGTCACAAGGCACACAACGAGGGCTTCACAGGAGCAGCACCCAACTTTCATCTCCTGGCTTGTTCCTCCGCTCCTCCGCTCACAGCCTTTGCGTCATGTTTGCCCAGGTCCCTTCATGTTAACACATGCCCAGGTCATCCTTTTCATGTTAACACATGTTTCGCACAGAGACAAAGACCCCCTGGCATAGCAATATCATATTGTGCATACATATATATGTATACATATACACAAACAACATACAATATGTATATACATATATATGGATATAGATATGCATAGATATACAAAATATATAGATAAGAAACACACACACCCACACACACCACACACACACACCACCCACATATATATATATATATATATATATATATATATATATATATATATAAAATATAAAGACATAAACAATATACATATATAAACATAAATATTATATTATAAAATAATATATAAAAATATATTTATATACTACATACATATTTGTTGTATACATACATACAATACACACATATGTATATAAAATTATTATATATATATATATATATATCATATAAAATATACATCATACTCTAAAAAATATGTATATATATATTTATATATGTGTGTGTGTGTGTATGTGCATGTATATATATGTATATGTGCATATATATATATTAATATGCGCGCACACACCACACACACACACAAAACACACACACACACACCCCACAATATATATATATATTATATTTTATAATATATATATATATATATATATATAAAATATATATATAATATAATGTGTATTTATATTCTCTCTCTTGATTAGTTTTCCCCTTTTATTTCATCCACTCCCGGGCTCTTGTTATTCTTTAACTCTTTTATGGCTTTTAAACTTCGTCTAGCAGTGGCGGTGGTTCATCTTCGCTGTCATAGAGTCCAATTAATGTTGTTGTTAGATCTTTATTTTTTTTGTATAGGTTGGAACAATATTGATACCACTATCTTTGACTTCTTTCCATCACATAAAACAAGTCCATCTTCAGTTGTGATAGTGTCCATTGTAGGGTTTTAAATTTTTTGTGTGATGTTTCGTACTCCTTGGTAGATTCTTTAGTTGTCTGATTGATAGAACAGTTTTCAATTCTCTGTCAATGTTCATTTAAATAGTTTTTTCCCTTTTCTTGTTGCAATAATCTTTGAATTTTGTATTTTGTTTTTTTTTTTAAATTACTTCTTCAACTAGATTATTGATACCCTTTTTATTTTAGGCATCTTGTTTCAATTTCACTTAGTGCTTTTTCGATATCCCGGGGGAATTTGTCTTTTTCTTTTGGCGATAGTTTCTTAGCAGCGCTCAGCAAAAGTTCTTTTCCTTCTTTCCCCCAACTCATTTGGTGTTTATCATCTTCACATTTATTGAGTACTTCAAATTTGTTTGACACTGTAATTCCCGTAATTGTTATCAAGAGTTTTGTAGTCGAGCTTTAGAGGGGGTATTGGCGCTCCATCTTTTTGAGTCTTATTTGAAAGTCCGATAGTTAGTAGTTGGTGGTCACTGTTGCCTCGGCACCAGGTCTTGTCTTGGCATTTTTTATGCAACTTTTCCATTTTTGGTTCAGCACAATGTAGTCAATTTGGTTGCGTGTTTCTTTTTTCTGGTGAAACCACGTGTACAAGTGTCTTGGGTGGTGTTGGAACAATGTATTAGCTAAAACCCAATTATTTGTACTACAGAATTCAAATAAAATATTTACCTCTTTCATTTATATCTTCAAGGCCGAATTTTCCACAGGGGTCATTTTTCAGATCATTTTTGCCTACTTGGCGTTGAGGTCTCCCATGATTACTTTTACATCTCGGGTTTGGGATGTGTCTAAAGTTTCTTGGAGAGTGTTATAAAAATGTCCATTTTTCTTCATCTTGCAATGTTGGTTTGGTGC
>NC_051422.1:1381591-1398673 GCF_015228065.2 Penaeus monodon | reverse complement strand
CCCTTTTTTTTTTTTTTTTTTTTTGAAAAAAAAAATTAATTGGAATTTTTTTGAAAAAATTTTTTAAAAAGGGAATAATTGCAATAATGATAAAATAATAATGAAATAATAATAAAAGATAAAAAAGATAATAATAATGTAATAAAATAGAATAATAAAAATGATAATTTTATTTTTAAATTTTTATTATAATTATAATAATGAAATAATAATAATAATTTTTAATTATTGTATTAGCTTTATTATTTTTTTTTTTTTTTTTTTTTTGAGTATTACTACAAAAAAAATTTAAAAATGATAAAAAACAATAATAAGGAAATAAAAATCATAATAGTAATTATACTTTGTTACAATATTTCATTTCTTTAAATTAGTATAGTAGTATAATTCTGAGGCCGCGGGGCCGAAGGGTTTTAGAGCGTCGGACTCAAGACTGTCACACGGCAATCTGAGTTCAGGGTTCGAGTCCCGCCGGCGCGTTGTTCCTTGGGCAAGGAACTTCCCCTCGATTGCCTACCAGCCACTGGGGGGGCAAGCCCCCCCAAAGTCAATGCCGGTCCTAAAACCCGGGTAAAAGAGATGGTGACTCGAAAAAAAACCCCGGGGCGGAGCAAGGGCATACCAGCTCAAAGCCAAAAAAACATGGAAATCCCATGATCGCCAAACGCCCTTTAGGAAGGGAAAGGGGAAAAAAGATAATTCTAAAAAATATTTTATATCTGTAATAATTGCAATTTAACAATAAAAAGTAAATAGATAAAAATGATTACAATATCGTTTTGTGTTATAATCTTTGTTTTAGTTTTTATTATTTTAATTTTTGTTATTATGAGTATAATGCCCAAAAATATAAATAGGGGGGCAGTGATTAAAAATAATAATAGTGATAGTGTGAAATAATCGTAATAATTGCAATAATGATGAAACAATTGCAATAATGATGATAATGATGATTAAGATGATAACGATGTGGGAGTGAATTTTATTTTTTTAGACCACAAGAAATATTTTTTAAAAATATCTCATTATGGATGGCGCCAAGCAAAA
Organism: Penaeus monodon; assembly: GCF_015228065.2. NCBI lineage: Eukaryota > Metazoa > Arthropoda > Malacostraca > Decapoda > Penaeidae > Penaeus > Penaeus monodon. The sequence goes on along the minus strand of NC_051422.1, from coordinate 1,397,626 downwards.
TAATAAAGATTTTTTTATTTTTACAAGTCAAAAACCCTAAAATTCTGAGTTAATCTCCATTTAGGAGGAGATTTCTATTTTTAAAAAGGGGTCTTATTTTTCGTGTAACACTTGGGTTTAAAAATACTTATGGAGTTGGGACACCAATCTATGTGAATAATATGTTGCTGAGTTATTTTTGATTAGATCTTAGTGTGGTTTTCACGTGAATCAACCCCTCTGTGATTAAATGTTGATGTAGCATCTATAAAAAATTCGGACCTAAATACCTGTAACTCCCTAATGAGTGGATTTGCTCACTAAAATGGCATGCCATCATAGAGCTTTCACTCGGTCTCAGTCAGGAGAATAAATTATATTACAAATTCTTAAGTCTGGTTCTGACCAAGGCCTGAATGCTTGAAAACGTTCTTGGGTTCGGGTCTCTCTAATCAGCACATGATGGTTACTCTGATATTTGCAAATCCTGAAAGCTGTAAAAAGGCAAGATGAATCGGAATATCTTAAGCTGCTATTCTAGAACGGACTCATACTTTTGCTTACTAGGGTTCGCTTCCAGCATGTGGATGCCTAACCTTCGTTATTGAGCCTTCCACCTGCTGGAAAACGCTCAATCTACGCTATATCCCTTTTCACATTTACACATCCAACCTTCTGCACATACACTCTGTACTTTCCTTCCACCCTCCTTTCATACAACCCCCCTAACGGAAGCCGCCTTGCCGCGGTGGGGGGGCTTGAGGTACCAATTGATCTGGTGAGCCGGACCAGAGGGCTACCCATACTGAGGGGTCACCAGTGTGAGGGATGAGACAAAATGGCTTCCTGGTGCACAAAGAGGCGCTGGTGTACCCACCCTGGTTCATTCCATCTTGGACTAGGGAGAACTCTCCCAGCGGTTTGTCACTTGCGTGCATCCCGTATTACCAGGAGATAGGAGTCTGGAGGTTGAGCGATTGCGGCACGCTGCGCCCTGCACGCTAGCAACACACCTCTTTGGTCCTGTATTCTGTTAGACGGGTGGCTTGATCAAGGCCCGGTCAATTCAATCTGCTGGTCAAAATATGGGTAGGGTCAAGCAGGCACTATTCAGTCGGTCGCGCATAGGTCCCGCGAATGCCATCAGTACTGTGATAGTGGCTGCGTATCATTCTTTACATCATAACCCTGTGGCTGTTGGAGATTTTGAACCCAACTATAGCTTCCCTCGTTGGACTCACTGGTGCGTGGGGGGGGTGAGGAAATGAGAATTCAAATTTGTATGATACTACAATTACCAAGAATCTAGCTCTCTCCCTGACGGACCTGCCGCAATCCTTGACAATTTCTCTGGAAATCAGACGTTGTCACTCTGGAACCTTTTCAGTTTCCAAAGGCAAAGAATGGGAAGTTCCGTAATGGTCCCCGGGCTTCCCAAAACAGGAAGTGGGAAAAGTCCTTCTCAATCACTAAGGATATCTCCCTGGTAAATATGAAAGCATTTCATATAGTAAGTTACCTGAGTGAGCACCATTGATGGTGTATCAAATTCATGGATCTTACATCTTTGAGGTTCATCGGAAAATAGTTGAAGCTATGTCAAACGTGCATCCTCGTATCACCCCACAGCAAGATGGGTAGCATGATAGTGACGGTTTCGTCACCAGACGAGAGCTGACCGTCCCTGCGTGCAATATGTAAAATTCCCGGGGCCAAGTTTCATGCTCTCCTCACAAAACCCTCAATCAGTGTAAGGGAATTGTCTCTTTCCGAGACCTGGATGAGGTATTCTGAGGAGAACTGTCAGAGGAACTAGAGAATTTTAATGTCAGTGCAGAAAACGTTTTAGGAAGAAAGTTGATGGTTGGAAACATTCCGACACCAGCTCTTCTTCTAACTTTAACACATTAGTCCTTCTCAGATCGGTTTAAGTTAGCATGGTACCACCTCAAGGTACAAGCATATGTGGCCTAACCCTATGCGGTGCTCCACTGCCAGGGTTATGGGCTGGAGCCAACTCTTGGCAGTTTTAAAGAAAATGGACAACCAAGAGATGTGTAAAGTTGGTACAACCGGTCATCAAGGAGATGACAACTGTCCAGGATCCAATATGCTGTTAACATGCCAAAGAAGCTCATGAGCTTCTTCAAAGCAATGTAAAAGGTACAATTGAAAAAAGGAAGTATTGGTAATAGGAGCAAGGGAAAGTTAGTTTTCAGAGGCAAAGCGGGGGGGGGGGTGAAGGTGCCCGTATGCTGTTTGCACAAGCCAGGTAGGTCCTTTGCTTCGGTCTACCATCCTCCTTCCCACCAAACCTTGCCCCCAATGCTGCTTACAGCACACCACTTCTTGCCACTTCCTCTAAACTCCGTCCCAAATTGATAACACTGCCTCTGGATGAGTTGTTCCACCAGAAACGGAGTCAGGAGGGAGGGGTCTATTGAGGGACCTCCTCCAAAAGTACGTTCTTTGGAGCCATCAGGCAAGGCTCCAGAGGCCTCAATGGTGACAGTCCAGCGCCACCACATCCACAGGAGCAATCTGTGTAGCAGAATGCTCCTGAAGTAAAGGCCAGGCACGCCACTTTGCAGGCAAAGAATCATGAACCTGTCCCAAAGACTCCAGCTGCAAACAAAATCCACAGGGGCCTCCGCGCTAGACAGAATCCCCTGACAAGCAATAGTAGGTCGTCCTTTGCCAGCAAAGAAATCCGGAACCTGTCCCAGGGACACCTGTGGAATAGTTCCACAGGTAAACAACCATTAAAAAGGTAACTCCAGGATCCTGTGAAAGGGACAGCCTAAAGGTGTGAGGCAACTTGACCACAGGGTGCTGCCCAAAACACCTTATGAAGAAATAACTAAAGATGGATACCCTAATCAATGAACTGTCAGGGAATTCATGCAAAATGGGAAGAACTGCAACATTTGATAGCTTCATGGAACCAGTTGTGAGCCTACAAGAGATTATGGACCAGGGAAAATCGTCCATTTTCCTGAAGAGGATTTCAAGTTCAAGCCCATTATGGAACCTTGACAATGGACACCTCATGGAGCGAGTAGCAGTAGTGTACGTCCTGATATTCCCTTCAGGCCATCCACCTGCAGACAAACACTGCAGGTGAAGGCGTGAGAATAGGCTGACACGACCCTACACTGTTGCATACATCTACCTACTCCACATAATCTCAACATAAATGATTGGAAGATCTACTTGTGCAGTTGCCCACATCCATTCTACTCTTGGGAGATTTCAATGGTCGGCATCACCTCTGGGGGAGACACCTTGTGCAACCCTCGAGGACGGCCTTGGAGTCCTTTTTCTAAGAGCAGATGCAGTCTTACTGAACAGTGACACTCCCACACATTTCCAAATTCAAACTGGGACATTTCTACAATATAGACCTATCAATAGGTTACCTGATTCACAGTTGAACTTCACTGGCAGGTCATGGAAGACTTACATGGAAGCGACCCATTTTCCAATAAATTTGGAGGGGTGACATGGATCCAGCCAATGGAGTGCAGAGATGGCGATTGGAACATGCAGAGGAATCTTTTTAGATCAACTGCAGTATTGCAAGGATCTGTTAATGCTTTCCAGTGTGTCAAGTGCTGTTAACATCACTTCACATCCACGAATTCACCTTGCAGCAGAAGCATCCATTCCCAAAAGTAGCGGACAGTACCGTCGACTCCAGTACATGGTGTCTGATGACTGCCAACAAGCTGTCAGGAGCAAGGAAAGCGCATTAATGCAGTTGAAACGACGCCCCAGGCATTTAAACCTTGATCAGTTACAAAAAGACCCGATCCACGGCATGCGCGTGCTAAAGGAGGCTAGACGGACGTCGTGGAGACAGTCTGTCTCCCGATTAATCTGGGACCCCTTAGAATGGGCGTGGAGACAAGGTGATAAGATTGCGGATAAGAAGCACATCCATATCACACCTGCTTCTGAAGATAGATCAGTGCATAATCATCACAGATCATAAAAAGATATTGCTAATGAGTAGCTAAATCCATGGCCAGAGATCTCCTCTGGAAGATCTACACTGCCGCTTCTCCAATCTTCATGCGAAACAGGAACAACACCCAGTGTCGTTCTTCAGTAGGAATGCCGCAGAAACCTCCATACAAACTGCCATTCTGAGACAAGGAGATGGACTCTGCTTTGAGCCTGCGTAAGACCTGCCCTCAAGGAAGTGCGATATTCCATATCAAATGATAGCTCACTTACCGGAGAGTCCCAGAAGCTTCTGTTTGGACTTGCAATAGGAATCTCTAGGAGGGCACAGTGCCATCCACATGGAAAGAGGCTATAATCATTTCCTGTTCCTAAAACTGGCAAAGATACTTCCACCAGGAAATTACAGGAACAATTTCTATAAACCAGTGCATCTGCAAGCTGATGGAGAAAATGGTAAATTCAGGTCGACATGGCTGCTAGAAAAGGAAAACACTGTGCTGACCCATATCATATGGCTTAGAAAATTGAGATCGACCACAGTACACTGTGAGGATGGAAATGCTATACAGAATTCTTCACACAGCGACGTCACATGTTAGCAGTCTCTTTGACCTTGAAAAAAGGCTTATGATACTACTTGGAAGCATGGCATTACTCTATGAAGCTGTATGTGATTGGTTCTAAGAGGAGCATACACCTTCATACAAAGCTTCCTTGCTAACAGGAAATTTAGAGTCGGGTGGGAAACAGTTTCTTAACTTCGAAAGACAGCTGGAGGGGTCCACAAAGGGAGTGTCTTAATGTGACCCTGTTTGCCATTGCTTAAATGACATTATAAAGGTTGTCCAAGTGCGTCCTCATGTAATCTGTATGTGGATGACTTACACTGTAATGCTCAGGAGGAAGGCTTACAGGATGTGCAAGGACGATGCAGACTGCAATAAATCAGGTTGTACAGTGGGCAAACATATCAGGGTTCAAAATTTCTTCAAAGCAAGACATGGTGTACATTCCACAACGCAGGAAAGTTCCATCCTTCCCTCTATAGGAGCAAAACCACTGCAATTTGTCAAGAGGCTGAAGTATTGGGTTAATGTTGACTCAAGACTTACATGGGTGCCTCACATCAAACACGTTTAATAAGTGAAGGCTACAAAAGCACTTAGTATTTTGGGGTTCTTCACATTTATCTTGGGTGGAGACCGCACAACGCTTCTAACGGCTTACCCGAGCGGCTTATTCGTAGTAAGCTTGACTATGGATGTGAAGCTTATCATCTGCAACTCCCACCCTCTCCCCCCCTTCTGTTTCTACGGATGTTAGACTCGGTTCATAATGAAGCTCTCAGAATCTGTACTGGGGGCTTCCAGGTCTTCACCATGTGGAATCCCTGTATGCTGAGAGTGGAGAACCACCTCTTTCATTACACCGGACAATCGAACCTGATTTATATACGAGCACTACAAAGGGATTTCCAGGGATATCCTACATCCAGTTCCGGTTTCAACCCCATTGAGGATAGCGATCCTATGGTAGGAGGACATGAGATCTGTAGAACTTAATTTAATCTCACTAAGGTTCTGGCGTTGGAATTCCCCAATTCCCCCATTGGACTAATCAAGTCGAGCTGATTTGGTCGGATTGGGAAAGGGGAGATATCTGAAGCAGAAGTCAGAGAGAGATTGCTCAGCCACATTTCTAAGACCAAGGATGGACGGCAATATAGACAGATGGTTCGAAAATCTGAAAATGGTCGTGGGATTTGCAGCAGTGAGCAGAAGAAGACTGCATCTGGCAGTCTTTCTCCTAGCAGCCTCGATCTTCACTGCAGAGTACATGCCATCCTTGCAGCAGTTAGATGCCTAAGAGATCTTATGAACCATTATTGTGATATATTGTGACTCTCGTAGTGCCTGCAAGCAACAAGAGCTTTAAATCATCAATCCAGTAGTGAGGGGGGGGGGAGGTTCAGATTGGCTTGAACTGATGTGTGTTTAAACACGTAAAAAGATAACCTGTGTTTGGGTGCCATCGCATGGGGTGTAGTGAAGAGCGAGTGATCAGAAGGCTAAGGCAGCTGCCGTCAGCTTGTGATGATCGTTTTTTTTCCTCTCCCACACCACCGACCTGAAACCAGCATCAGGAGTTGTCTTCGCGATAAATGGAGGGGAACAATGAGGCATATCTCCAAGAAAAAAACTGCGAGAGATTAGAGTGACCTGGCATTGGGTGACTAGCATCCATCCCAACGAAAAGGGAAGTTGCATTAACAAGGCTAAGAATCGGGCACACAAGACTGATCATGGCCGATGAGGGCTAAACAACAGGCACTTGTGAGGGACTGCCAAGAGCCGTAACAATCGCAACCATGTAGGTCGGAAGATATGGAACATTCTCAGCACCAAAGAGTATGTACTTGTCTCCCCTCATATACACTAAGAAAATGTATGGGGAGGATTGTGGACATAGAGGGTCTATTAGTTTCCTTTAGGGAGACTAATATTTTCAGTAACATTTAATTATGCATAATGTTTATCCAATAATTTTTAATACACTTAGAGTATAATATTTATGCTTTGATTTTTAATTTGTTTATTGTTATTTATAAGATATCTATTGATAGAATTTTAAAGTTTTAAACATTTTAATATTCTATTAACAAGGTATCGCCGCCAATGACCTTAGCTGTTGACGCGGGCAAGATAATTTTAAGTAACAACAATCAATCCTTTTATACAACATTCACACACACGGTTCCTGGAACCTACGATCGGGTGGTGCAGAGTGACGTAGGCCTGACCTGCAGGACAACTTTTTCCCGAATAAAAAATTATATTCTCGGCTGAGCCACCAACAATCAACAAGATTAATGATTATTCAAAATGTCTGCACGTAACAGCTAAGGGTCTATTATCGGCGAACACTTTATTAGATAGAAATATTAACTATTAAGACATTACAAGTTCTATCAATAGATAATCTTACAAAATAACAATAAATATATTAAAAATCAAAGCATAAATTAGTTATGACCTAAGTGTATAAAGTTATTGCATAGATATATGCATAATTAAATTATTGAAAAAGCTCCATAAGGAAACTAATAAGACCATGTCACAATCCTCCCCCAATACATGTTTAATGTATATGGGGGCAAGTCTGAGAAAGTGCACATCCTTTCCATTCATTGCGACCGTTAATGGCTTGCATCCCCTCACGAAGTGCGACTTAGCCACCATCGACCCATGAGTCAGTCTTGTGTGCCCGATTCTTAGTCTTGTTAATACAACTACTTTTCGGTTGGATGGATGCTGGTCCACCGCTGCCAGGTCATCTCTAATCTCTCGCAGTTTGTTCAAGAGGTATGCCTCTATTGTTACCTCACTATCACGAAGACAAAACTCCTGATGCTGGGTTCAGTGTCAGTGTGTGGGAAAGGAAAATGAGCATCACAGGGATGAGTGTAGCTGGCCTTCGTCCCTTCGATCAGCTCGCTCATCCCACTGATACAAACATGTCCACCCAAACAGAGAGTTATCTTTTTACGTTTGAAATCAGTGCAGCCATTTGAAACCTCCCTCACTACTGGATGGATGAGGTTTAAGCTCTCGAATGCTTGCAAGGCACAAGAGAGTCACAATATATCACAACAGGAATGGTTCGTAAGATCTCTAGTACATCTTAAACTTCTGAAGGATGCATGTACACTCTGCATGAAGATCGAGGCTGCTAGAGAAAGACTGCCAGATGCAGTCCCTTCCTTCTTGCTCACTGCTGCAAAATCCCACGCACTTTTCAGATTTCGAAACATTCTGTTATAAATGGCATCGATCCCCGGTTATTAGAATGTGCTGAAGAAATCTCTCTCTGACTTCTGCTTCGGATCTCTCCCCTTTCCCAATTCCGGACTAAATCCAGCTCGACTTGATAGTCCAAGTCCAGAAAATTGGGGAATTCCAACAGCCAGAACCTTAGAGAGATTTAAATTAAGACTTCCACAAGATTCCTCATTCTTCCTAACCATAGGATCGACGATCCTCAGGGGGTTGAAACCAATCTGGATGTAGGAGATCCTTGGAATCCTTGTAGTCTCGTGTCGTAAATCAGGTTCATGTATTCTCAGGTGTAATGAACGAGGTGTTTCCACTACTCCAGCAACAGGTATTCCACAGTGAAGACCTGAAAGCCCCAGTACGGATTCTGAGAGCTTCATTATACACCGAGTACTAACTCGTGAGAAACAGTGGGAGTTGCAGATGAATAAGCTCCACTCCATAATCAGCTTACTACGAATAAGCGCTCGGTTGTAAAGCGTAGAAGCGTTGTGCGGTCTGCACCCCCAAATAGATGTGAAAGAACCCGCAAAATAGTAAGTGCTTTTGTAGCCTTTATTTTCAATTGTTTGATGTGAGGCACCCATGTAAGCCTTGAGTAAAAAAATTAGACCAAGTACTTCACCTCTTGGACAAATTGCCAATGGGTTTGCTCCTAAATAGAGGGAAGGATGGAACTTTCTCGTTTGTGGAAATGCATTAGCAGGTCTTGCTTGGGGAAAATTTGAACCCATTGATATGTGTCCATGTACAACCTGATTATTGCAGCCTGGCATGTTCCTTCACAATCCTGTAGTTTCCTCCTGAGCAGACGTGTGAAGTTCATCCAATACAGATTACATGAGACAGAAATTGGAACAATCTTTACAATGTCATTTATAGCAATGGCAACCAGGGTACACTAAGACACTTCCTTGTGGTGACCCCTTCCAGCTGGTCTTACAGGAGTTAGAGAAATGTTTCCCACCCGAACTCTAAAAATTTCCTGTTAGCAAGGAAGTTTGTAGAAGGTAAGTAGGTAATGCTCCTCTTAAACAATGTCATACGCTTCATGAGTAGCCATGCTTCCAAGTTAGTCCATAAGACTTTTCAAGGTCAAAGAAGACTTGCCAAACATGTGACGTCGCTGTGCGAAAGGAATTCCGTATGACCAGTTCCATCCTTACAAATGCATTGTAGTCGATCTCAATCTTCTAAACCCATATTGAGATGGAGTCAGCACATTTTCCTTTCTAGCAGCCATGTCAACCTGAAGTTTACCATTTCCCATCCAGCTTGCAATGCAGCTGGTGAGGGAAATTGGTCTGTCATTTCCTGGTGTGGAGGCATCCTTGCCAGGTTTAAGGATAGGAATGATTATAGCCTATTTCCATTGGGATGTCATGTACCCTCTATATTCATATGAATAGGTCTAAGAACAAAGAATTCTGGGAGCTCTCGTAAGTGAGAATTCATTTGTATGGAATATTCGTCACTCCTGGGGCACGTCTTACGGCAGAGCTGCCAAAGCAGAGTCCATCTCCTTGCGCAAAAAAATGGCAAGTTGTATGGAAGTCTGCTGCAGTCCTACTGATAGAAATCGACACTGGGTGTCGTTATGATTCAGCCCGAAGAGTGGCGAATCGGGGCAGTGTAAGATGCTCCAGAGAGATCTCTGCCCATGGATTTAGATAGCTCCTTAGCAAAATCTTTTTATCCTGATGATTATGCCATCAATCTCAAAGCAGTGATGGGACAGTGATGTGCTCTCCGCGATCTATGCACCTTGTCCTACCCATGCTAAGGGGGGGTCCCAGAGTTAATCAAGGAGAATATACTTGTCTCCTGACGTCCGTATGGCCTCCTTTGCACTCGCCTGGCATTGGCTCGGGTTCGTTTTGTAATGGATCAAGGTTACATACTGGGGCGTCGTTCAACTTGCCTTAACGCAGCTTTTCTTGCTCTGACAGCTTGTTGCGCATTCATCAGACCACCATGGTACGGAGGTCGACGGTAATGGCCGCTACTTTTGGGAATGGATCGCTTCTGCTGCAAGGTTGAAATTCGTGATGGAAGTGATAACAGCATCTTGAAAACACTCTGGAAATCATTCCAGATCCATGCAATACTGCAGTTGATCTAAAAGATTCCAGTCCGCAGTCAAGTGCACCATTTTGCACTTCCATTAGGATGGGAATACAATCACTCCTCCCAAATTATTGGAAAATGGTCGTTCATGTAAGTTTCCATAACCTGCCAAGTGAAATTATCTGTGAAAATAGGTGAGATAATTGATAGGCCTAATTGGAGAATGTCCCAGTTTGAATTTGGAAAGTGTCGGGAGGGTCACTGTTCAATCAAACTGCATCGACTTTATTGAGCAAGGACTCCAAGGCCCTCCTTGAGGTTGCACAAAGTGTCTCCCCAGAGGTGAGGCCGGACATTGAAATCTCCAAGAGGAAAGGATGGGCAACTGCTCAAGTTAGATTTTCCAAATCATTAATGTCAGATTATGTGGAGGCAGGTAGTGGATGAACAGTGTAAGGTCCGCTGTCGAGCTAATTCTCACAGCCTTCACCTGCAGTGTGTCTGCAGGTGGATTGCCTGAAAGGAATTCCTTGACATACCATTACTGCTTACTCCTCCATGAGGAAGTTAAAAGCCACTTCTTGGTAAATGACCTTCGCCCTGCCTACCAAGCCTGAGAAAGCTAAACTCTAAGCCCTCCTCACAGATGACTGCAGTCCGATAAGCGGATGGAAGGATCATCTGTTGGGGGTTTGTGAACATTGAGTATTTTGAGCAGTTGTACCAGGTAGACCCTCCAACAGTTAGCTTGGATGCAAGCGATGTCACAGTGCCTGTGCCAGACCCACCCAGCGAGGAACCTCCTACCCTAACAGAGGTTAGGATGGCGATCTCCAAGCTGAAGAGTGGGAAACCTGCAGGCATATGTGATATCCCTGCTGAACTGCTAAAGGCTGGGGGTGAATCTATGGCTTGGGGTCTGCATACAGTCCTGACTGCCATCTGGACTAATGTGTTAAAAGTTAGAAGGAGAGCTGGTGTCGACCATCAACTTTCTTCTTAAAACGTTTTACTGCTACTACATTAAAATTCTCTAGTTCCTCTAACAGTTTCTCCTCAGAATACCTCATCAGGTCTCAGGAAAAGACAATTCCCTTACACTGATTGAGTGTTTTGTGAAGAGAACATGAAACTTGAGCCCCAGGAATGTTGCATATCACAAGCAAATAGTCACTCTCGTCTGGTGACAAAACCTCAACTATCAAGCTACCATCTCACTGTGGGGTGAAGCAAGGATCACATTGACATACTTCAACTATTTTCCGTACTTCAAAAATATTAAGATCCATGATTGATACACCATCAATGGTCTTCACTACTGGGTACTTACTACATGAAATACTCTCATATTTACCAGGTAAGATTTCCTTAATGGATTGAGGAGGACTTTTCTCCTCCTTACCTGGTTTGGGATTCCAGGAACCATTGCAATTCCCATTCTTGCCCTTTGGAAGCTGGAAAGGTTCCAGAGTGACAACATATGATGTTCCAGAGGGAATGGCCAGGGGATTGCGTAGGTTGTCAGGGAGAGAGCTAGATCTTTGTAAATTTTGGTAATCATACAAATTAGAATTCTTCTTTTCCTCAACCCCCCCCCCAACCAATGGAGTCCAATGAGGGGAAGGGTATAGTGGGGCTTAAATCTCCCACTATTGTAGTACTGATGGCAGTTGCGGGACCTATGCGCTACTGACTGAACAGTGCCTACTTTACCCTAGCCATATTTGACCAGTCGACTGACTTGACCGGACCTTGATCAAACCACCCATACTAACCAGAATAAAGGACCAATGAGGTGTGTTGCTAGCTGTAGGGCGCAGCATGCAGCCCTCGTTCAACCTTCAGGACTTTCCCGTCTCCTGGTAATACAGAATGCCATGCACGGCAAAAACACAACGTGAGAGAGTTCTTCCTGGGGCCAAGATGGAATGGACCAGGGGTGGGTGTACCATCCCCCCTCATAGGCCTTGTGTACCAGGAAGCCATTTTGTCTCATACCCAATGGTGACCCCTCCAGTATGGGTAGCCCTCTGGGCCGGCTCACCAGATCATTGGGGCCTCAAGCCCCCCCACTGCGGCAAGGCAGCTTCCATTAGGGAGGAACTTGGCGTGAGGTTTGTGGGGCTAAGCACACGGAATTATGGGACCTGCAGCCAGCTAGCCCTCGCTCTATGGAGCAACGTCGATGGGGGTGGCAGAGGTGGCGTCTACCAAGAGGCTAAACCTCAGGTGGGCTGTCAGGGTGGGTGTTTGGAACGTCCACTCTTTGTGATAGCATGATCGGTTGCCACTCCGTCAAGGGAACTGAAGCGGGCCGAGAATTTAGGTGGCTGCTCTCTCGGTCCAACCAACTGTAAACCCATGAGACTGTTACAGATCTGTTTCTTGCACAATCCATGATCGCCAACTCAGGCTGTACAGCACCTTCCTGTTTCCCACAGGATGATCCTGCCCACCAGATTGTCTCTTTTTAAGACAACCCTGGGTGGAGGGGGCCTGTGGGACGACCTAAGAAGTCATGGCTTAGGCAGATTCATCATCTTTGGTGTTAGGCATTATCTCCAATAATGCCCGTTGTCATTTTACCTTTCATGTTTCTTCTATTACTGTTCGTTTTTTTTCCAATTTTAACTTCATTCTTATTTTAATGATTATTCATTCTCACCTTCCTTTTTATCAATTTTAAAGAAACGATTAAATTTGTAATAATTAGAAAATTTTTTTTTATAACTGGTCCTCATTAGTTTGGGATTAAAAATTTAATTTTCTTTCCCTCCTATTTTCTTCATCTTTCTCTTCAATCATGCCCCATCATTTCTCCTCTTTAAAAGGAGAGGGGGATGACAGAGAATAGAGACGAGTGAGTAAGAGAGAGAGAGAGAATAAAATGTGGTGATTACCCTCTCCTTCCCGATGCTGGCCAAGAGTTCGGATCTGATACGAAACCTAGGATGATTGATTGAAAATCATCATTTTTGAGCTTGAACCCTTTTATCATCAAGATGATCCGTCCACTTGACCATAAGTGGGTTCAAGTTCAAAAATGATTGATCTTTATTCACACATTTTTCGTTCGCGATCATTGCATTTTCAGTGGGGATTTTGAAAAAGGGTAATCTGGGTTTGTCATTAATGGGGGTTCCCTTGTCGAGTTTACTGTAGAGCGGTCATAAGTCGTCCTTCCCCCTTGAGGAGGAGTAGACTAGGAATCAACCATCCTGGGTTTCAGAACATGCCGAACCCTGGCCTGAGGCCGTTAGCCTAGACGGCCAGAAAAACCGCCGCAGCATCAACATCCCTCCAGATCTCTCCTGCCCAACCACCACCGAAGATCAGGTCATAGCTCCCGCGGAGGGCCACTACTGTTTTTGTGTTTGCTTTCCACATTGGAAACCTCGGCTAGTAACGGAACGGTTTCATCTGGGCATGTCTATGGTCGCCGGAGTCGACTCCGCCTGCCAGGGTTGCCCTCCTCTTCACCGCCGAGGTCTTCTGATCCACCCGGGACGCCTGCTGGGGGTACTTCTTCTTTGGCGTGAGGGGGGGAGTGCAGCTGCATGCCGTGCCTTGTCCCCACTCCCTCTCCTTTTTTAGCCCGTTAGTATCTGCGATCTGACTGGGCTTTTTTGTGGAGGAAAAGGCGCTAGCCAGCATCGGGGTGGGAGGGGGGGATTTTACCATGGGCCCCACACCCAGCACCGCTGTTATATGCTGCGTCGCGTTGGATCAGCCACGAAAACCCCCTGTAATCACAATTCGTCTTCTTTAGGGTGACGCGCACTTTAGCGCTGGTTTCAGCATTCTGTGTATCTTAGGGGAAATTGAGCATCAGTTAATAACCGAACCCAGGGATTTGTCTTTGGTTAAATAAAATAGGAGGCCGAGAGATGACAGTGAACTGACAGTGTGAGCTTTTTTTCTCTCTTTTCTTTTGGGTAGTTAAAGACAGAGGGAGAAGAGATATTAGTCATTACATGTGCTCTTTGCTCTGTAGCTATGTTATTGATATATATATATATATATATATATATATTATATATAATATAAAATATAATATATATATATATATATATATATATTATATATATATATATATTTTATTATATATAAATATATTTTACTATATATATAATATATATAAAACTATATATATATATATATATATATATATATATATATATATAATATAAAATTATATATATATATATATTATATATATATATATATATATATATATATATATATATATACACATATATTTTGGGTGTGGGTTCACAGTGTCTAGATGTCCTGTTGTGGTAGCGTAAAGCCTCTAGGCACACAAAAAAGACCGAGCAATTTCTTGACGAGCATGATCAGCAACTCCTTGACGTTCAGCCTATGGGTTTCCTTTTAATATAAACTAGAACTGTTTTAGTGTTATTCATAAATAGAGGGCAAAGGAACATTTCTTAAATGCATTTTTAAAAAACGAATAAACTCTTTTATGCTCATTGAAGAAATAAGTAAAATATTGATGAAAATCACATTTCCTAAAAGGGTTTTTAATTTTTGAAACGGAATAAAAATATTGATATAATGATCACTTGATAAATAGACTTAGCCAATTATGTATATGTGCATAATAATAGCAAAATTTAATAGTAATATTAATAAAAAAAGGATCAGGGGGATGGGGCCCCACTTTCTAATATTTCAGCCCACACAACATATCTGGTTCAGACAGTATTTTTCCCCTAGCTTTTTGCCAATATTTATAGTGTTCGTGACGTCATGAACTACGTCACTAACTATACATCTTTGGGGATTTATAAAACCTTGCAGATTTAAAACTATACTAATCCTTTAACCAAATGTGGGTTTTTGGTGGCAGTGGGACAAACAAAAAACAAATTCATTGTGCTACTGTAAATGCAGACGATCGAAGTCACTTAAATAAATAAATATATCATACAAGGAAGCACAATTATTAGTGACGACTGGGTAGCTCATCGCTCATTAAAAGAAAACGGGTACATCCACAAACCACTCGGAAAAGTTTGTGGACTAAGGATTCGACTGTACATACGCAGACAATGGCGACGATGGAGGGACTTTAAAAGTATGGACGATGAGTTCTGCCATGGCGGTTGAGTACCTTACCTAGTAATACGTATTTATTAGTGAATTCGAAAAAAAAGTGTCTTCCACATTTTTTATATTATTATTGGAACTGCCTGCCTGTATCCGCTTCAAGGTGGGAAGAAGAGTTAACCCCTGCTCCAGACCCCTTAATGTTGGCGGACAACTATGGTACAGGGGGACTCCACTAAGGTAGAAACTTACGAAACATGTATTAATGTATCCGCGGTATTTAATCATGTTTTCGGGTGCGATATTCCTTCACAGTAAAACAACTTGGTATATCGTGTAAAAGTAAACGAAAATGGCTCATTTTTTCATGTATGAAACGCCAACAAACGGTAACTGTTGCTTAACAGCCCTTAAATCAATTGCCGGATAGGCAATTACAAGAAATAAAAACTCATTCCATTTACAATTTAAACAATAAGGCATAGTTCTCTGACCAATCGTAACCCCAATACTGAGGTATCTATACGTTCCTCAAATGATGCTTCAGTCTGTAACTTGCCGTGTTCAAGGTGGGGAAGGTTCGTGTGGTTGAAAGATTAACTGTAAGAAGCCGGTTGGTATGGCCATGTTAGTTTTCTTAAAAACACAGGTAATTTGACTCCAAAAGATAGAGCGCCGTGCTAAGCGAAATACGCAGGCAAAAGAATATTATTTTCATTTTGCGTATCGCGACCCTGCTAAACGATGTTTTGTCGCACAAACGGACGAGTTTACCCGGGGGAAATGGTAAAAAGGCCGACATGTTATACCATAATTCTGATAGAACTTATAAGAATTTTCCCTATACAGGTAGTGCGGACAATATTTAGAGGCCAGTTTCAGACTTTTCGCATCACATCCACGGCGGACGAAAGAATATGCGAGGGAAACTGGTGTAAAAAAGTCCTAGTCAAGCTATGTAATCATCAGAGACTGACGAAAAAATCTTACTAGCTTATGCAAACATTATATTAGTGAATATAATATAGGAAGCCTAACCACCTTAGATGCAGTATCTGAGCTTGACCAAATAAGTAGAAACACATCATCTATGAAAGTTTTCTTTAACATCTTC
>NC_051422.1:1374091-1376591 GCF_015228065.2 Penaeus monodon | reverse complement strand
TTAGGCATGAGGCATGGCGGGGCAGCTTGACGTCCCAGTATCCTGACTTTCCTGTCAATACTTTGGCTAACTGTTGAGCAAGGGTACGGTTTAAACCGGGCTCCACCATACCATCGGATGTGGATGGAGGGGTGTCGGTCAGGGTCTTGCGCCACCTAACAGCTCGCAAAACACTCACGGAATCACTCGGGACTCAACTACGGCCTTGTTCAGAGTGCAGGCCGTTCAGAAGGCACACACCAAAACGGTAATTGAATTCATTCACTAAACACGCCAAGCCCACGACGTCGCGGCCTCGTGGTTGGTAGTGCATATGACCTCAGGCCACTTTGAGAAATAGGTCCATTACCACAAGATTGTATCCGGTTTCTTGTGGCGTGAGAGGCAGAGGACCGGCAATGCTCTATTGCACCCGTTCCATGGGGATCCACACAGTTACACCTGTAACGGGGCACGGTTCTTTCTAGCGGGGCCTTCTTTGCACTGCACACATCACATGTCTTACACCACTCAGACACGTACTTCTCATGCCCACCCAGTATAGTAGAAGCGTTGGGACGGAGACGGCTCCAGGTCTTTTTCTCGCCAAGTGGCACACTGGTACAACGGCAGGTAATTCCTCAGCAAACTCAGTACGCATGGCTCTGGGTACTACAATCTACCCACGTCGTCACTGTACACTTCATTCAACTGCACCCAGCGCTTCACCTAACAAAACGCTTGGATCCACTAGTAATGTTTTCCCACTGGTCACCAGACACTTTGTGGGGGGCTCCCGAAGCCACGGCTACCAACTGGGCGTCCACCGATCAGACTCAAAGCCAATGGACAATGGGAGCAAGGTCAGAGTCCTCACTTTGTGCCTTACGCCACTCATCATCCCCTTTAGTGGCCACTTCCAGCACCTGCAGACGGAGGCACACAGGATCAGGTCCTTCTGGGTACACAGTTAGTGAGCAACTAGCTCACACGGGCGTCGACCCGGGGCGTGTGGACGATGTGGTTAGTTGTTATGTTCAAGGCGCCCTAACCACCCCTTGCCAGCTGACCCTCTGCTACCTTCAGCGACTTCAACCACTGTAGGGCAGCTATTGGTCAGTACGGATGGGAAATCGGCACGATAGAGGTATGGGGAAAGTGCTCGAGACTTCTTCACCACCGCCAGGCAACTCTTTCCTTGTCACACAATAGTTGCGTTCAGCCCTGCTGAACTTGGCACTGTAGTAGGCCACATATATACTCCTTCCCGTCCTTTATCTGTGACAAAAACTCGCCCGATGAACTTCCCACAACTAGCTGTCAGTTGTCCAACAGGTATGGGAGATTCGGGTCCGGATAGGGCAAAAAGACGTGCTTCCAATCCAGGGCCTTCTTCAGGTTGTCAAATGCAGACTGACACGCCTCGTCCCACCGGAAGGCACTCCCCTTTTCGTGGAAGTCGGTGGCTAGAAGCCGCTACACTGCGCGAATAAGTTCCTGTACAAAGCGCGCTCGGTATAGTATGTGCACAGGCCCAGGTAGCTCTGACTTCCCGCCACACTGGTGAGAACTGGCCACTTCTCCACCACAGGCAACCTTCTGTGGGTTCGGTGCGAACACCGTCATTGCCGACTACATGCCCCAGAAATGGCACCTCATGCTGGAACAACGAGCATTCTTGGGGCTGAGTTTGAGGGTGGCCTTCCTCAACGCTGTTGTACTTCAATACTAAGCTGCTCCAGCTCCTCCTCGAAGGTGCTCCCGAAGATGATTGGACGTCATCAATGTAGGACAAGTGCGTCTTTCCAATGCAGGCCATCCCAATACCATCTCCAGCAGAGACGCTCGAAAACACCAAGGGGCATGCAGCAGAGACCAAAGGGCATGACATTGAAATTGCCACAGGCCTTGCCCGAAGGAAAAGGCAGTCTTTGGCTTGTCCTCTTCCGCCATCTCCACGGTGAAAACCCGACTTTAAGGTCGAGTGTGGAGAACCACCTGGCCCCCCACCAATGCATCGAGGTGTGTCATCAATTATTACGGCAATGGGTATGAGTCCTTGATAGTCATGTTCATCAGCGCCGGTAGCACACAGAAAAGCGTTGTGAGCCGTCCTTTTTCGTCACCAGGACTATACCTCTGATGACCATGGAATGTCTGACCGTTCAATCACCCACCTGTGCCGCTAGCTCATGACAGTGCTCTGCATCTCTTCTCGTCTGGTTGTGCAAACGTAGGGGGGGGCTCTTGATGGGCAAAACTACTTCCGGTGTTTAATGCGGTGCTTCACCAACCTGTGCGCGCCCCGGTTCCAAGTCACCCCTGCTAAACACATCTGCATATAGACAGGGTGTGACGCATCTTCTGTCTGTGCCTTCCGTAGGTTAGCGGGCTCCGGTGCGCCAAGTCCTCGAGAAGTCGGGACAACGCGGACCCACACCAACCAACTCCTCGCTCCACGACGACTCTTCTGCGCTCCACTTCCTCACAAGTGTCCAGCTTTGCACCAGCTGGCCAACTT
>NC_051422.1:1341705-1368991 GCF_015228065.2 Penaeus monodon | reverse complement strand
AATTTAATTTTTTTAATAATAAATAAAACAATAATAATAATAATAATAATAATAAAATAATAATAATAATAAATAATAATAATAGTAATAATAATAATATTATTATTATTATTATTATTATTATTATTATTATTATCATTATTATTATTATTATTATTATTATTATTATTACCATTTTTATTAACAATAATAATAATAATGATAACAGTAATAATAATAATGATAACAGTAATAATAATAACAACAACAAAAACAACAACAATAATAATAATAATAATAATAATGATAATAACAATAATAATAATGATAACAACAACAATAACAGTAATAATAATATTATTATTATTAACAACGATAACAATAACAATTACAATAACAACAAGAACAGTAACAGTAATAGTAATAGTAACAGAAATAGTAACAGTAATAGTAACAGTAATAGTAATAGTAACAGTAACTGTAACAGTAAAGGTAATAGTAATAGTAACAGTAATAGTAACAGTAATAGTAATAGTAACAGTAATAGTAACAGTAATAGTAACAGTAATAGTAACAGTAATAGTATCAGTAATAGTAACAGTAATAGTAATAGTAACAGTAATAGTATCAGTAATAGTAACAGTAACAGTAATAGTAACAGAAATAGTAATAGTAACAGTAATAGTAACAGTAATAGTAACAGTAACAGTAAGA
The DNA here is from genome assembly GCF_015228065.2 of Penaeus monodon. NCBI lineage: Eukaryota > Metazoa > Arthropoda > Malacostraca > Decapoda > Penaeidae > Penaeus > Penaeus monodon. Next base: position 1,368,298 of record NC_051422.1, on the reverse strand, counting down.
ATAACAGTAACAGCAATAGTAATTTTTAAATCTATCGTATTACATTATTATTATTAATATTATTTTTATCATAATATTATAAATATCTATTATTATTATGAATATTATCATTAGGGAATTTATCTATTATGAATATTTTTATTATTTCTTTAATATTATTATTATCATTATTATTATCATATCATTATTATTATTATTATTATCATTATCATCATCATTATTAATCATTATTATTAATTATTATTAATCATTATATTATTAACATTATAGTTTAAAAGATTATTAAGATTAAAATTAAAATGAAAAGATTTAGATTAAAATGAAAGCAAAACAGCCAGCGAGTGGGCTAGCCAGACTCCAGTTTACCGACTTTATCAAGCCGTGTGGCTGCTGCTCCGCCTCTCTACATAGCTGCCAAACCCGAGTTGCCCTCCGACCTCGAGAGGGGGGACGTTATCTCCGTGGAGAACGCTCGTGAACCGCCAAACACGAGCAGGTGTCGTGAAACACCTGTTAACTTTTCCCTAAGTCAAAGAAGGTTTCCTCTGGTCTCGATCCCGGGTCTTGCGAGTGGGAGGCGCGGCCTCTTCCAATGCTGCCACCGAGATCTAATATATATTCTAAAAATCGGTCCTTTTATATTTCCAACTCGGGTCAACACGCATCACCTCCTCCCTCACAGGAATTCTAAAGTCAGTCATCCCTGTATTTAATAGGCGCAGAAAACGTTAGCGCTTGCTTGTGCTTAGAGAAAATGTCTACTTTTTTAGGAGAAACGTTTTCGTTGCGTTAAATCTGTCTGGTCTCCTATATTTCATGTTGAAGGAAAACGTTCATATTTTAGGGGAGACTTTGCCTTCTTTGTCTGCTTTTAATATCATCATTTTCACCGTTATCATTATCATTATTATCATTACGATTATTATTATTATTATTTTTATCATTATTATTATTATTATTATTTTATTATTATTATTTATTTATTTTTATATTATTGATATTATAATCATTATCATTATTATAATCACTTTATCATTATAATCATTATTGTTATTATCATTATTGTTTATTTTATTATCATTATTATAATATTATCATTATATAATATTATCATTACTGTTTTTATTATTATTATTTTTATTATTATTGTTATTATTATTATATCATCATTATTATTGCTATCATTATTATTATTGTTATTATTTGTGGGTTTTTGTGTTTTATTATATTATTATTATTATCATTATTATTATTATTGTTATTATTGTTATTGTTAATATTATTGTTATTGTTATTATTACTATTATTATTATTGTTTTTTTTATTATCATTATTTTTGTTATTTTTATTGTTATTATTATTATATTATTATAAAAATAATAATCATTTTTTTTTTTATTATTATTTTTATTTTTATTTTTATTATTTTTTTTTTTTTTTTTTATTTTTATTTTTATTGTTTTTATTTTTATTATTTTTATTTTATTATTTTATTATTAATATATTTTTTTTTTATCTTATTTTATTTTATTATTATTATTATTATTTTGTTTTTATTATACTATTACATTTTTTTTATTATTATTTTATTATTTTATTATTATTATTATCATTTTATTTTATATTTTTTATATTAATTTTTTTTTATTACTATTATTATCTATTCTTATTATTGTATATTATTATTATTAGTATTAGTATTGTGATTAGTATTAGTATTAGTATTATCATTATTATTCCTTATTATTGTCCTTATTAGTATTATTATTATTATTAGTATTATTATTATTATTATTATTATCATTATTATCATTATATTATTATAATTATTATTATTATGGTTATTATTATTATTATTTATTATTATTATATTATTATATTATTCTTATTATTACTATTATTATAATTATTATTATTATTATCATTATTATATTATTATTAATTATTATATTATTATTTTTAGTATTATTATTATTAGTATTATATTATCATTATCTTTTTAAAAAAAATTATTAATTTTGTTACATAACATTATTATTATTGTTATTATTATTATTATAGGATTATTATATTATATTATTATTTTTATTATTCATCATATTATTATTATCATTATTATTATTATTTTTCTTAGTATTAGTATTAGTATTATCATTAGTATAATTATATGGCATTATTATTATTCATTATTATTATTCTTATTATTATTATTATTATTATTATTATATTATTATTATTATTGTAATTATTATTTATTATTATTATATTATTCTTCTTATTAATATTCATTAATATATTATTATTGTTGTTGTTATTATTATTATTCTACTCTTTAGTATTATATTATTATATTATCATTATTATTATTATTATTATTATATTATCATTATATTATTATTATATTATTATACTTATATTATTATTGTTATTATTTATACTATTATTTATTAGTATTATTATTGTTATTATTATTATATCATTATTATTATTATTATTATATTATTATTGTTTTATTATTATTATTATTATATTATATTATTATTATTATAATTAATTATTATGATTATTATTGGTATTATAAGATTATTATTATATTTTTATTATATTATTATTATTATTTTTTATTAACATTATTATTATGTTATTTAATTATTATTATATCTATTATTATTATTATCATTATTATGATTATACTCATATATTATTATGTTATTATAACATTATTATTATTATTATTATTATTATTATTATTATTAACATAATTATTATTTATATATTAATTATTTTATTATATTATTATTATTATTATTAATGTACTATTATTATTATATTGTTTATTATTATTATTATTATATTATGATTATTATTAATATTATTATTAACATTAATTCTGTTTTAATTAAAAAAAATTTTATTTTATTTTTTTATTATTACTTTATTATTATATATTATTATTATTATGTTATTTTTAATATCATTATTTTTGTTTATTGTTATTAAGTTTTATTATTATTCTTATTATTATTATTATATTCATTAGTTATTATTATATAATTAGATATTGTATGTAATTACTTACTATTATTATTATTATTATTGGTTATTTATTATTATTATATTATTAGTATATCATTATTACATTTATATTATATATATTTTATTATTATCATTGTGTTATTATTATCCATTATGTTATTATTATTATTATTATTTTATTATTATTATTATTATATTATTATTATTATTATTACCATTATTGTCTATAATTATTAATAAAAATTATTACTATTTTATTATATTATTATTTATTATTATCTTATTAAATTCTAGTTATATTATCATTTATTAATTATTATTATTATTATTATTATCATTCTTATTATTTATTATTATTATTATTATATATCATTATTTTATTACGATTATATTATGATTATTATTATTATTATTATTGTTAGTATTACTATTATTATTATTATTATTAGGATTATTATTATATTATTATTATTATTATTATTATTATTATTATTAATTATGGTAGTATATATTTTATATCTATTATTATTATTATTATTATTTTATTTTAATATTATAATCATTATATTATTATAATCACTATTCTAATTATAATCATTATTAATGAGGATATGCCTATTATTATTATTATGAATATTATTATACTATATTATTATTATGTATTAATTTGTATTATTCTTATTATCATTATTATTTTTTGTTATTATCATTTTTGTATTATTATTATTATTATTATATTTTTTTTTTTTTTTTATTCTTATTATTATTATATAATATTATTATTATTAGTATTATTGTTATCATTTTCATTATTGTAATTATGTTTGTTATTATTATTATTATAGTATTATATTATTCAGTATTATCATTTATTGTTATTATTAATTAATTATGTATTATATTATCATTATTGTATTAGTATTAGTAGATGATTATTGTTATTATCATTATTATTATTATTATCTATTATTGTTATTATTGTTAATTGTTAATATATTATTATGTCTACGCCGACCACCTCGTCTCTCGGCACCAACACAAGGCAGGCTGGAGACGCGTGTATCCACAGGGTCGTGAACACTGAACAGCTCAAGAGGCACCGAACACCACAGCGTCCAGAAACACCAAGGAGAGGAAACCGCCAAGTGGCGAGGCAGGGCACGAAGTAAAACACAAAAAATGACAGTCTTTCCTTTATTTACACAAAGTATTACCCGTACACTTTTCTATAGGCACCAATACAGGAGGGAAAGCAGCATGTCACAACAGCACATAAGCTTATAAAAAAAAACAACAAAAAAAAACAAAAACCCCCCCCCCAAGGGGGCAACACAAGATTTACTCAGGTCACAAGGGCACACACGAGGTCTTCACAGGAGCAGCCACAACCGCGTCCTTGGCTTGTTCCTCCGCTCCTCCGCTCACAGCCAGCTGCGTATGTTTGCCAGGTCCATTCATGTTAACACATGTCGACACATAGACAAAGACCCACTGGCGTAGCACTATCCCCCCCTATCAAGCAACGACCCGTCTGCCTCTGACATATCTAAACCTGAAAACAAACTACATAAAAATTTGAAATAAAAATCAGTTCTCAGAAAACACAAAAATCTTTATCCAGCGCGGCTTCCTGGCTCTCGTGGGGTCTCTCTGGAGGAGGCTGTGGGCGGCTGTAGAATTGGACAGTGGCACCCAGAGGGGATCTCCATGTCCAAGACCTGGCTCATGGTCACCACTGAACGTCTGTGCATTCGCCCTCACCGCAAATGCTCGTCCTCATCTCGTCAGCTCTGCCACGTCTCAGCGCCGCTACTGGGGTAACTCATTCTTTTCACATGGCCCCGGAGTTAGCTTCCTGCCCATGGTAACGCCACAGCGGTCCGTGGACAACAGACGGTCGTTTTCGCCCTATGCGAATTCGATAGGTGACATCAGAGAGGGCCGTACCACGTGTCTGGCCCTCCCAAGGGGGCTCTGTAGCTTCGGCGAGAGCCCTCGCTTCAGACCGCGGGTTATGCAGCACACTCTGTCACCTAGTGTACCTCACTTACCTCATGCGCCGGTCATAAGTTCCTTCATGGCATGCCGGCTACCTGGAAGCTTGCCAGCACCGTCGGGGCACCTCCGCCAGGTTCTCTGCAGTGCCACTGCATAGCTGATGTGAAGTTGGCAAGTTCACGTCGGGTGGCGCCCTGTGGCCAAATCCACTGGTAGCCTGACTCACGGCCAAAAATGAGTCGGGCAGGTGTGAAGCCTGTACCTCATGCACAGCAGACGGTAGGCCTGAGCATGCGGTGCAGCTTGACGTCCAAGTCTTCCTGACTTCCTGCAATATTTGGCTAACGGTTGAGCAAGGTTACGGTTAAACCGCTCACCATAACCCATAGGACTGGGATGGAGGGTGTCGTCGTGTCTTCGCACCCTACCAGCTCGCACACTCACGGAAACAATCGTGACTCAAACTCACGCCTTGTCAGAGTGCAGTTCAGAAGGCACACCAAAAACGGGTAATGAATTCATTCAACTAACACGCCAGCCTGGTTCGGCCTCGTGTTGGTTAGTGCATATGCCTCAGGCCATATTGAGAATAGTTTTTTCCATTACCACACAGATGTATCGGTCCTGTGGCGTGAGAGGCGCGGACCGGCAATGTTCAATGCCACCCGTTCCGTTGGTGCTCCCACACAGTACAACTGTAACGGGGCACGGTTCTTTCTAGCAGGGCCATTTTTGCACTGGCACACATCACATGCTCTACACCACTCAGACCACGTCACTCCTCATGCCCACCCAGTTAGAAGCGTTGACGGAGACGGCTCAGGGTCTTTTTCTCGCCAAGGTGGCACTGTAACCACCGCATGTAATTCCCTCAGCAACTCAGCACGCCTGCTAGGGGTACTAAACTACCCACGTGTCACTGTCACTTCACTCAACGCACCCAGCGCTTCACTAACAAAAACCGCTTTGATCCACTCGTAATGTTTCCCAAGGTCCCCAGACACTTGGTGGTGGGGCTCTCCGCAGCCACGGCATCCCAAACTGGGGCGTCCACTGAGAGGCCTCAAGCCACGGGGACAAATGGGAGCAAGGTCAGAATCCTCACGTTGTGCCTACGCCACTCATCTCCCTTTAGTGGCACATTCCTAGCACTGCAAACGGAGGCACACCGGATCAGAGTCATCTGGAACAGTGTGGCAAACTAGCTCACAGGCGGTCGACTCAAGGCTGTCAGCGTTGCAAATGGACACGAACCGGGCGGTGACGATGAGTGTAGTTGTACTGTTCAAGGCGCCTAACCACCTTGCACAGATGACTCTCTGCTACTTCAGCGACTTCAAACCACTGGAGGGCAGCATGGTCAGTCCGGATGGTGAACTCGGCACCGTAGAGGTATGGGTGAAAGTGCTCGGACTCTTCACCACCCGCCAGCAACTCTTTCCTTGCACACAATAGCTTGCGTTCAGGCTGCTGAAATTGGCACTGTAGTAGGCAGACATACTCCTTCCAGTCCTTTATCTGTGAAAAAAAAAAACTGCCCCGATGCCTCCGCACTAGCGTCAGTGTCCAACAGGTTATGGGACAGCTTCGGGTCCGGATAGGAAGACCGGTGCTTCCATCAGGGCCTTCCTCAGGTTGTCAAATGCAGACTGACCGCCTCGTCCCCACTGGAAGCACTCCCCTTTCGTGTATCGTTGGTGGAGAGAGGCCGCTACACTTGCGAAGTCCTGTACAAAGCGGCGGTTAGTATGTGCACAGGCCAGTGTAGCTCTGACTTCCGACACATTGGTGAGAACTGGCCACTTCTCCACCACCGCCACCTTTGTGGGTCGCGTGCGCACACGTCTGACTGATACATGCCCAGAAATGGCACCTTGCTGGAACATCGAGTATTTCTTGGGCTGAGTTTGAGGTTGGCCTTCCTCAACCGCTGTAGTACATTCCTTAGCCGCTCCAAGCTCCACCTCGAAGGTGTCCGAAGACATGGACGTCATCAATGTAGACAAGTGCCGTCGTCCACTGCAGGCCATCCCAATACACCCTCCATAAGGACGCTCGAAACAACGGAGCATTGCAAGAGACCAAAGGGCATGACATTGAATTGCCACAGCCTGCCCGAAGGAACAAGGCAGTCTTGCTTGCCTCTTCCGCCATCTCCACCTGGTGAAAACAAGACTTCAGGTCGAGGTGGAGAACCACTGGCCCAACCAAGCATCGAGTGTGCATCAATTCTCGGCAATGGGTATGAGTCCTGATAGTCATGTCATTCAGCGGCACGGTAGTCCACACAGAAGAGTTGTGTGCCGGCACTTTTCGTCAACAGGAGTACCGCTGATGACCATGGACTGTCTGTTCAATCACACCCTGTGCCGATAGCCAATTGCATGCGCTGCATCTCTCTAGCTTAGTTGGTGCAATACGTCGGGGGGACTCTTGATGGGCAAACTACTACGGTGATTAAGCGGTGCTTTCAAAACCTGTGTGGACAGGTCCAAGTCACCCCGCTAAACAAATCTGCATACGAGACAGGGTGTGACGCATCTTCTCTGTCTGTGCTTAAGTCAGGGGGTTCGCGCGCTCGGTGGCGCCAAGTCCTCGAGGAAGTCAGGCAACGGCCCCACACCAACAACTCCTCACTCCCGACGACTTTCTGGACGCTCCCACGTCCTCAAAGTGCCCAGCTTTGCACAGCTGGCACCTTCTGGCTGTACTAGGCGTTCGCGCCCCGCCACAAGGCGCGAGAAAGTTGGCAATTGTCGCCCCGGAGGTTATTGCGGGCTGAGCACCACGGCGGCAAGGACCTCTGGTTCGGCAGAGTCAGCAGCAGTCACACACGTGAGCAAAATCAAGCAGACAGTATGTCACACCAAGAATATCCATTGTATCAAATGGAATCCAAACCAAACTTTATCGGAGAAGTTGGCTACCAACACTTAAACTAACCCCTCCCCTGGTCCAACAAGGCTTCGCCCAACCGCTACGCCATCAGCAGCTGCACGTTTTGGTTGGGCTCACGAGGCCCTCTACTCCACGCATCAATCTGACAGTCGACACCGGATTCTACGACGCTGTCCGGGGGCAGGTGCAGTCGCTCAGCTGTAACGACCTCTGCACAGCAACCTCTGAAGCAAGTGGCACCTCTTCACCGTGCACCCTCACCAGCTCCGTCCAAGGTCGACACCGCCTTACTCTGCGTCAGGTAGTCAAGGCCCAGCAAACAGTGCTCGTCCAGATCGAACAACATACACCGGCAGCCCACTGCACGTGCTGCCCACGCCAATACGAGCCGCCCACTGGCCATTGAGCTTCACCACAATGCCCCGTGACACCATACAGTCTCTGTGGTGCGTCTGGAAGAGCATAGTGGCCAAGAATTATCAGGCCTCACTAGGGTTTCTCAGCCCAGTGCCACTGTCAGGGGCATGGGCTCCATCTTATTGAGCCCTTCAAACCTGCATCGTGCTGTTCGCCGGCAGCTTACCCACGTCGGGCCCGGGAACCGAGGACGGCTGGGGTTTCGGCCTCCTTCTCCAGCCTTACGCCTGCTACCACTCCTAGCCTTAGACGTGCGCTCGGATGGTGACCATACCTGCCAAAGTCCGTGCAGCACTGCTGGAAGCATCAGAATTCCGTCCGGTTGAGAGACGTGTTTCTCGCTTCCTCTGACACTGACTACGTCTGTGCCCTACTCTCCGCAGCCCCAAAACAAGCCTTGGAAAGTTCTCGGGTCACCTTCCTAATGCTATTTTCTCCACTTTAGCCTTCCGGCCCCGGAGTCACGGCGGGGCTGAGCAGCTGGCCCTAGGCCACTGGTTGCCTTCAGGAAGGCCTCGAACTCCAAGGCCCTCGCCAGCGCCACCTGCAGGTCCTCAGGGTGTGCCTGCGTGACGAGATATTTGCAGCTGCTGTGTCCTGTAAAAGCGTCAAAAAAAAGAAATCACGGGCCCGGACCACGATCATCTCTTCCGCAGCCGCAGGGGACGGACCTCCTTAACCGCGCCTCCACATCTGCGGGCAAGCTGGGACAGTGTTCGCCACGCTCCGGAGTCCTCTTCTTCAAGGGCCCGATAACCTCGGCATGGTGGTGGTTGCCCAGAAACAGCGTTTCAAAAGCTCTGCCACGCTGGTGTAAGAGCCTGCTGGGATGCCGGCAGATGACCTAACACTTCCAACGCGGGACCCTTAGCGCTGTTACCAGCTGCAGGGCCTTCTCTTCCTGGCTCCAGCCCTGCGGCAGATGCCAGGCATTTTCAAATTGGGCAACATATGCCTCCCAGGCAACCTCCCGGCGTACTCAGTGGCTTACGCCTCACAGAATGTCATGGAGGGCCGAGGGGGCTGGCGGGTGGAGAACGCGTGCCAGGGAAACTAACCACACCTGGTGGGGAGGGGCAAACGAGCGGGTTGACCGGGTCCGAGTTTGCCGCCACCTATACCCAGGAGCGGTTCCGAGGGTCCCCAGCCTTCTGCAGCGGGACCACGGATGCGACACGACGCTGCGAGGCGGGGTTTCTGCCCACAGACCCCAGGCAGACCCCGTAAATATGACAATCTGGCATCGTCGTTGCCAGAACTCGTCTGCCTTCTTGTGCAACGTTACTAACCTCGTGACGCCGCCTTTCCTCTTCACTTCCTCCTCAGGCCCTGAACCTCGCCCTTCAGAGTCTGCACCTCCTCTCAGTTCACTCTTCACGCTGTTGCAGGCTTGCGGTGTACTGCTGAGTTTCATCTCACAGATTCGAGATTCTCTGTAGCACTCAACAAGTAGGCAGAACTTTTACTCTGCTTCCTTGCCTGCATCGCGACGAGATGGTGCGCCTGCTCGCGTGCTCTCTGTGCCTGCTTCTTCGCCCTTGTGCATTCCTCCTCATACGGCAGCATGGCAAATGATCGGTCATCGCCGGCTTCCTCACTCGTGCCTGCCTAGTTCATAGCCTCCTCCGCTAAGGCTGCCGCCATCTCTGGACACGGACATGATAAATCGGCGCTCTCACTGACAAATATCAAGATCCCACTCCTGACCCAATTGTATCGCCCCCTCCCCCCCCCCCGGTCGCCTAGTCTCTCTGCCACCAAAACACCAAGGCAGGCTAGGCAGACGGTGTTATCCAAGGGCGTGAACAACTGAACAGCTCCAAGAGGCACCGAAAACACCACAGCGTGCCAGAACACCAGGAGAGGAAACCCAAGTGGCGAGGCCGGGCACGAAGTAAACACAAATGACAGTGCTTTCCTTATTTACAAAGTTATTTACCCGTACACTTTATATAGGCACAATACAGGGGGAAACCAGCATGTAAACAGCACAATACAGATTAAAAGGCAACACTCAGGTTTCTCAGGTCACAGGGCACACACGAGGTCATTCCAGGAGCAGCACCCAACTCGTCTTCTCGGCTTGATTCCTCCGCTCCTCCACTCACAGCCAGCTGCGTCATGTTTGCCCAGGTCCCCCATGTTAAACACCATGTTTCGCACAGAGACAAAAGACCCACTGGCGTAGCAATATTAATATATATATATATATATATATATATTATATATATAATATATATGGTATGTATGTATGTATTGATGTATGTATATGTGATATGTATATAGTATATATGGTATAATGTATATTATATATATATATATCTATATATCTATAATATATATATAATATATATATATATATATATATATATATGTATTATCAGTATTTATATATATATATTATATCATATGTATGTATGTATGTATGTATGTATGTATGTATGTATGTATGATGTATGTGTATATATCTAAATATATATATATATATATATATATATATATATAGGTATATATATATTATAATAGCATATATATATATATATATATTATTTGTAAAACTTACGTCATAATAAATTATAACCAGTAAAATAAGTATGCTATCCTAGCTGCAGTCAGCAGTCAGTTTTCTAAAATATAGAGATAATATCGAACAAAGCACATAATGATATTAAGATGCAATAAGAAACCGATCTGTATAATGAGCAGGGCGGCCATACCTCAAAAGCTGTCACAATGTTGTATCTCACATCGGAGCAGTTACAATGTTGTAACTCCTCCGCGGGCCGCTCTGTTATGACGTCACACATTGTAGAGTAGCTTGTACGTTACAACTGCAGATATACTAACACGTATATAATTGAATAATAGAGATTAAATTAAATTAAAGAAAATGGTGATAAATGAATGGATTGATCGAGTGTAAGAAATGTATTAAATAAGTATATTTGATGATAATTAAGCGAAAACGGAGTGAAACGAGGTGCCGGATTTACTTTCAGTTTTAATGTAAACTATTATATTGGTTAATCATATAATAACGTCTTAAACATTAGATAAAAAATTATTAAGGAAATGTCTGTTTCTTTTTATTTGTATAGTTTTATACGCATTTAATTGCAAAAGATAAAACTATTAGTGGCGAAGCTTGCTTTTATAATATTGTAATTGAATGCACTACAGTGTTACCAGATAAATTCCCAACTCGATAACATCTAGGGTGGCCTCAAATTTACTCCGGTTAGTTGACAATAAAATAAAAAACTTAATTGATGCTTCCCAGCGAACAGCATTCATGGTGCTTGAGTTATTGTGGTGCTTATACAAAGTTCAGAACGAAATTTGACAGTCCATGGTGTATGACGTCTTTAAGTTAACCCTAAAGTCCCATACACCGTCGGGGAGAAAAAAATGAGACTAGTGTTAAGGTTTAACAATAACAATTCTTAAGAGAGTCCGATGTCTGATAAGGGATTCTTGTAATTTAGAAAAGATCATTGCAAGTGTCAAGGTCATTGTGAATTTCATATCCACGAGTTTTTATAAACTACTCAGGAATATCTTTCCTTTATTGTGATTTTTTTATATGTGTATATATTCTTTATCATAATTATATTCACTCAAAAATAATAATTACAAACACCACAAAGCCACTCGACTACAACTCAATGAGCAAGATATTTTAATAAAAAAAAAAAAATTATACTTAGTGAAGCTCTATTTGTTCATTCAAATGTTCTTATGCGATATTATATGCATTTTAAGTACAGAAATATATATAGTCATTATAAACATGAATTATAAAGTCTAAATATAACTTACAAGCATTGAAATTTTAGAAAAATTTATTCAGAAATTTGAATAGATTTACAGAAATATACAATATATGTGATTTTCGGAAGGATAGATATATGATGAGATTATTCTACATAGCGATATTGAAAATGTAGCTTATTATTTTTGAACCACTCTAGTCAAGAGTACTCTCCGACAAAACAGAACAATGCACGGTATTGATAATCTCTTCAGGCAACACAGAACAACAATATTTTCATCATCTCTTTAAGAACTCTTAAGTTTATAAATTGACCGATATTTAAGGTCGTTTCATATGAATGAGAATATTGTCCCTTTGCTATTCCCAAACTATTCACCCCGAATATATAGTGACGGAGGGGGAGGCCCTGGATAGGGCAGAGTGGAGGAGGAAGATCCGCACCGGCGACCCCAGTTGAACTGGGACAAAAGCCTGTAGAAGAAGAAGAGGAGTTTATATATATATATATATATATATATATATAATAATATATATATATAGATATAAGATTGATAATGTTATGTTTATTATATAGAATATATATATATATTACATATATATATCTATATAATATATATATATATGTTGATGTTTCTATATAATATATATATATATATAATATATCATATATATATATATATGTTATATATAATAATATATATAATATATATATAATATATATATATATACGTATATATATAATATATATTATATATATATATATATGTTTATATATATATATATATATATAATGTTTATATACTATATATATAGATATATATTATAGATATATATATTATTATGTTTAGAATATATATATATATGTTTATATATATAAAGTATATATATTATTGTTATATCCATTATATAAATATATAGATATATATATATCCATATATATAAATATATATAATATCCATATATATATATATATATATATCTATATATATAATATATATATGGATATATATATTATATAATATGGTATATATATATGGATATTATATAATATATTAGAGGATATATATATATATGGATTATATATATAGGGGATATATATATATATATAATATATATATATATTATATAAGGTATATATATATATATGGATATAGATATATATGGATATATATATAATTATATATGGATATATATATATAATTATATATTTATATGGAATATATATATATAATTATATATATATGGATATATATATAATTATATATATATATATATGGATATATATACAATTACTTATATATGGATATATATTTTTTTTTTTTCAACAGACATCATTCCACTGCGGGACATGGCCTCTCTCAATCACTACTGAGAGGTTATTTATGGCAGTGCCACCCTGCCTGATGGAGCCCTCCTAATCACCGGGTTGTGCACGGCGAGTGACTTCCCTACGACCTTGCGTTTTGACTTCTCAAGGCGATAAGTGTTACTATATATATATATATATATATTATATATATATATATAATATTATATATATATATATATAGATATATTATGGATATATATATAATATTATAATAATCTATATCAATATGGATATATATATATAATTATAATATATATGGATATATATATATTATATATATATCCATATATATATAATTATACATATATCCATATATATATAAATATATATTTATATATCCATATATATAATTATATATATATAATCATATGTATATGGTTATATATATAATGATATATATATGGATCTTCTTCTTTTAACGGTAGGTCCATGTCTGAGCCGCCGTGGTCACAGCATGAGAAATCTAATTGTAGTTTCATGTTGTGAGATCTTGGAGTGAGTACGTGGTAGGGTCCCCAGTTCCTGTCAAGAGAGTGCGGTGTTACCTTTTTTTTTTTAGGTAATCATTCTCTCTATTTTTTCCGGGCTTGGACCAGCACTGGCTTGGCACCCAGTGGCTAGGTAGCATTCGAGGTTGAAGTTCTTGCCCAGGAAAACGCGCCGGCTGGTGACTCCGAACCCTGAACTCAGATGCGTCGTGACAGTCCGACGACTCTAACCCTCTGGCCACCGCGGCCTTGACGATCATGGCTTCCATGATTTTTCTGGCAATCCGAGCTGCGGCCGCCCATTGCTCGCCCGATTGTTTTTTTGTTTTTCTATTCGAGTCATAATTATATGTATATTGGATATATATATTCAATAATATAAGGATATATATATATATATATATAGATATATATATTAGATATATAATTATAGGTTATATGGATATATATATATACTTGATATATATGGATATTATAAAAATTAAAAATTGGATATATTCCCATTATATATTACCAAATATATAAAATTTAACATAATCCAATTATTATAATATTTTAATATATATATATATATAAAATTATACCCCTATATATATAATTATATATAATATATATATATATTATTTAATGTAAGGATTTTTTAATAATGATTATATAGGAATATATAGTTAAAATTAATGAAGGATAAATATAAAAATTTATAGTATATTGATTATTATAATTATATATAGATTATATATAGGAATTATATGATTATAATAGGAAAATATAAATTATATAATATGGAAATTATAAATATTATATTAATTTTAATAATTTTTTAAAATAAAATATGGATAAATATAATTATAATATATTTAACTAATTATATATATTTTTAATATTAAATTTTAAAATTTTTATAATTTAATTATTATATAGGATATATATATAAAAATCATATAAAATTTTATAAATATTTATATATATAATTAAATATATATTTATATATAATAAATTTTTTTATTTTTTTTATATAATAATATAAAAATTATATATATAATTATATTATATTATATATAAATTTAATAATAATATTTCTTTCAAGTCCCCTGCCCCAAAAGGATTGGCGACAGGATTTCCATGATTTTCTTGGCAATTTAGGCGGTGGTTTGCCGTTGCCTTCCGCCCGGTTTTTTTTATGATCACCTTCTCTATTTACTGGGTTTTGGGACCCGGCACTATTGGCTGGCTTTCCCACCAGCGGTAGGCAGGCAATCAAGGTGAAGTTCCCTTTCCAAAAGGGGAAAAACGCGCCCGCCGGTGACTCGAACTCAGATTGCCCTCGTGACAGTCTTGAGTCCCATGCTCAACCACTCGGCCCCCGCGGGCCCAATATGGATATATACAATTGTGATATATATAAAATTTTAAAATATAATATATTATAATTAATTATATACAAATTTTATACAAATTTTAAATGATATTAAAATTGATTATATATATCCATATTGAGGCCCCGGGGGCCCAGTGATTAGGCATCGGGCTCAAAACGACACGACGGCAATCGAGTTCGAGCACCCGGCCGGCGCGTTTTTCCCTTGGGAAGGAACTTTACCTCGATTGCCATTAGCCCTGGATGGCCCAAACCCGCCCAAGTCAGGTGGTCCAAGCCCGGATAAAATAGAGAGAAGATTACCTAAAAGGTAACACCGGCACTCTCCCTGGAAAAGGGAAATGGGGACCCCCCAGTACTACCCCAAAAGCATTTCAACATGAAACCCACAATAAGTATCATGCGTGCCACGCGCTCAACCCTGAACCCCGTTTAAAAAAAGATTTTAATATATATTTAAAAATATACTATCAAAATAGAAAAAAAAAAACTTTTTTAAAAAAAATTGCCCTAAAAAAAAATTTTCCCCGGGTTCCTTAAACAAAAAAAAGGGGGGTAGACAAATAAAATGCCCCCTTGGGGTTCCCTGAAAAAAGGAAGGGGGCCCCTTTATTTGCCCCCTTAAAAAATTATCTTTGTTTTAAATAGGGAAACCCCCCAAATTTTTTAAGGGAAAAAAAAAAATTTTAAATAAAAAAAACCCCCATTTTAAAAAGGGGATAAATATAAAAATTAAAATAAATATTTTTTGTTTGTTTGTGAAGGGGTTAAAAAAAACCCCTAAAAAAATATAAAATTTTAATCACTAAAATTAAAAATTTTTAAAAACCCAAAACACAAAAAAACGCCCCAAAACAAAAACCACCTTTTCCCCCTAAAAGGGAAAAACATATTACCCCTATTTACTAAAGGGTTTAAAAAAGGGGGGGGAAAACGGTAAAAAACCCCCCCAAGGAGGGGTTTTACCAAAAAGGGGGGTTTTAACGTGAAAAGTTTTAAAGGGGGAAAAACCCCCCTTTATTAAGGGCCATAAAGGTCCGGGGGTTTCATTTTTTTTTTTTGCAAATTTCCCCGAAAAATAAGAAAAAACAATAAAACCCCGGGGGGGGTTAAAAGGGGGCTTTGTCAGGGGCCGGTAAAGAAAATTCACGGGAAAAAAAGATAAAGAAAACATGTCCAATTTAAAAAAAATTAAAAAACGGGCGTGGAAAGTAAGGAAAATGAAAAGGGTGGGGGATTACTATGCTGTAAAGAAATGGAAGATACAAATTCAAAAACAGGAAAAAGTGAGACAAATTGGGGAAAAATAATGGAATTTCAAAAAAAGAAAAACAGACAGTTTTTTTTTGGAAAAGAAGGAAAAATAGTCACGGGGTGGTAGATCCCGAAAAAAACTGGAAATGCCTAAATTGGGTACGCCCAAAAAAAGATCGCATTTAAAAATCAATACAAGCAAACCTATAAATTAGATTATACATGTACGCAAACCCAAACCAAATTGCAAATGATGAAAATGGAATTTTTTATAACCCTCCAAGAATTTTGACACAATCCTAACAGAGATGTAAAAAATAATCATGGGGGACCCCCAACGCCAAAGAGGCAAAAAAGATCTGAAAAAGACACCCCGGGAAAAATTTGGCCTTGAAGATATAAAAAAGAAAAGGTAAATATTTTATTTAATTTTTGTAGTACAAAAAAATCTAGTTTTAGCTTTAAAACATTGTTTCCAAAAAACCACCCAAAAACTTTTACCCCGTGGTTTTTACCAGGGTAAAAAAAACACGCAAAACCAAAAATTTACTACATTGTTTCTGAACCAAAAATGGGAAAATTGCATAAAAAAAAGCCCAAAACAAACCTGGTTTCCGGGCTGAAAAATGACCACCAATACTAACTATCGACTTTTAAAAAAAAAGACCAAAAAGTGGAGCGTCCAATTTCCACTTTAAAACTCGAATACAAAACTCTGAAAAACAATTACAGAATTACAGGTCAAAAAAAATTTTAAGTAACCCAAACAATTTTGAAAAAAAGGAATTTATTTTTAAAAAACCAAAAGAGGGGGGGGGGAAGGGAAAGGGAAAAAACTCTTGCTGGCGTGGTTTAAAAAAATCGCCCAAAAAAAAAAGACAAATTCCCCCCCGGGAAACTGAAAAAGACTAAGTGAAATTAAAAAAGATGCCCAAAAAACCCAAAAGGGGATCAAAAAAATTTGTTGGGAAAAAGTAATTTTCAAAAAAAAAAAAAAATACAAAATTCAAAGGTTTTTGCAACAAGAAAGGAAAAAAATTTAAAAGAACATGACCCGAGAATTTAAAAAATGTTTATCAAACAGACAACAAAAAATCTTTCCCAAGGGTACGAAAAAATCACACGAAAATTTTAAACCTTTCAATGGACCCTATCAAAACTGAAGAGGGGCTTGGTTTTTTTTGATGGAAAAAAAGTCAAAGATAGGGTGGTAATTTAATATTGTTTCCAAAACCCATACAAAAAGAAAAAAGATCAACCCAAAAACATTAAATTTGGGGACTCTATGAAGCGAAAAATGAACCCCCGCCAAGCTAGACGAAGTTATAAAAACCCTAAAAAAAGTTAAAAAAAACAAGAGCCCGGGGTGGATGAAATAAAAGGGAACTAAAAAAGGAGGAGAATATAAAAAAAAAACCCTTTTTAATATAATATTTTAAAATATATATTATTATATAATTTTATTTTATATAATAAAATATATATAATTGTGTGGGGGTGTGTGGGTGTGTGGGTTTGTGTGTGGGGCGCGCATATATACATATATATATATGCACATATACATATATATAAATGCACATACCCCCACACACACACTAATAAAATTTTATATATACAATATTTAGAGTATGTATGTATATAAAAATATATATATAATATATATATATATAATATATAAAATACCTATGTGTGTAGTATGTATGTAACAAAAATATGTATGATGTAATTTAAAAATTATTAAAATAATATATAATATAATATTATTGTTTTTATATGTATATTGTAATAATATAAAAATATATATATATAATTTTATTTTTATATAATATATATATTTTGGTGTGGGGTGTGGGGTGTTGTGTGTGGGGTGTGTGTGTGTTACTTTTCAATATTTGGATATATAGCATATTATATCCATATAAAATTTTATATACATATAGGGATGTATGTTTTTGTATATTATAAAAATATGTATGCCCCCATATAGATATTTCTATGCCAGTGGGTTTTGTCTCGGGGCGAAAAAAGGTTTTTAACATGAAAAAAGGGGGACCCCGGGCTGTGGGTTTAAAATGAAGGGACCGGGGGAAACATGGGCGAAAGGCTGTGAAAAGGGGGGGCGGGAAGGGAAAAAAAGCCAGGAGGCAGTTGGGTGCGCTTTCCCGTGAAGACCTCGTTGGGGCCCTTGGGACCTGATAAAAATTTTTTGTTGGGCCCCGTTATAAGCTATAAGGGGTGCAGGTGAATGCTGGTTTCCCCCTGTAAATTTTGGCCCATAGAAAAGTGTCCCGGGAAATAACTTGTGGAAATAAAGGAAAAACTGTAACTTGTGGGTTTTTTTCGTGCCCTGCCTGCCAATTGGCGTTTTTCCCCCCGTGGTTCTGGGACGCGTGGTGTTCGGTGCCTCTTGGAGTTTCAGGTTCCCCGACCCTGTGGAAACACCCCCGTCTGCCCAGCCCCGCCCTTTTGTTGGGTGGATTTTTAGAGACGAGGCGGTCGGCATAAAAAAATGGTTTTCAGGAGTGGGATTTGTGATATTTGATCAGTGAGGGGCCCCCATTTTTTCATGCGTTCCAAAGGTTTTCCCCCCCCCCCGGCAACCTGAGGGAAAGGAGGCTATGACTGGGGCAAGATGAGTGAGGTAAAACCCAAGCCAGAGGGACTGATCATTGCCATGTGGCCAGATGGGGGAGGAAATGGAAAAAAGGGGCAGAAGAGCGGGGCCGAGGGACACAAAGCAGGAGCCCCAATCCGTCGAGATGAAGGAAAAAGGAAAGGGGCAGAGGAACAGTTTTCCCAAAACTTTTTGGAGGTGTACAGAGCAATCTTGCATCTGTGAAGAGGGAAAAATTCATTAAAACCGGAAAAGGGGGCCGAAAACAGCTTTGAAGGGGGAAAACGATGGGGGAGGTGCAGACTCTGGAGGGCGGGGTTTTCCGGGCCGGGGAGGAAGTGGAGGGGAAAAGGGGGTTTGTCATGAGGTAAAACGTTGCAAGAAGAGAAGGGGAAAAAGGAAAAGGGGTTTCTGGCCCAAAGATGCCAGGGGTGTCGATTTACTGGGGTCTCCCTGGGGCCGGGGGCGGGGCCCCCCCCGGGCCTCGCAGCGTCGGGTCGGAGCCAGTGCCCGCTGCAAAAGGCTGGGGACCCATCGGAACCGCTCCTTGGGTATAGGTGGGGGGCCAAATCGGCCCCGGGTTAAACCCCGCCTCGTTGCCTCCCTCACCCCCTTCCTCCCCCGGGGGTGTTAGTTCACGGCACGCTTCTCCACCCCGCAGCCCCTCGGCCCCCAAAGACATTCTGTGGGGCGTAAGCCAGCGGGAGACGGGGAATTTGGCCGGGGAGGCATATGCCCCCCCAATTTAAAATGCTGGCATCTGCCCCAGGGTGGAGCCGGGAAAGAGAAGGCCCTCCCAGTGGTACCCGCGTTTTAAGGGGGGCCCCGCGGGGAAGTTTTGGGGCATCTCCCCGCCACCCCAACTTTGCCTCTTACCCCAAGGGGCAGAGGCATGAAACCCCTTTTGGGGGGCACCAAAAACCAGGCCGAGGTATATTGGGCCACTTGAAAAAAGCGGACCCCTTTGAATGGGCGAGCCCATTTGTCCCAGCTGGCGCAGGAGGGTGGAGGCGCGGGTAAGGGGGTTCTTTACCCTGCGGTTTGGGGAAAGAGATGATTATGGTCCGGCCCGTGTTTTTCCTTTTTTTGACGCTTTGAAAGGCCCAGCAGCTGCAAATTACGTCAAGAAGGCACTTTCCTGAGGACTTGAAGGTGGCGTTTGGCGGGGGCCTTTGGATTTCGGGGCCTCCTGAAGGCAACCAGTGGCCTGGGGCCCAGCTCTAAACCCCCGCCATGCCCTTCTGGGGCCCGGAAAAAGCTAAAGGGGGGAAGGTACCCTTTAAAGGGAAAAGGTGAGCCCGAGCATTTTTTCAAGGCTTGTTTTGGGGGCCCTGGGGAAAGGGAAAGGGCCCAACAGACGTAGTCGGGTCGGAGGGAGCGGAGAAAACCCCCTCTCAACCGGACGGATTTTGATGCCTTCCACCCAAGGCTGAAGGATGTGGAGGTAGGGGCAAAATCCGAGGGGCATGCCCTTAAGGCAAAGGGAAAGGGTTTACAGGCAGAAAAATTTCGGACAGGTTGGAAAAGGGGGGGGCCAAAAAACCAGCCGCCCTCGGTTCCCGCCTTGGGTAAGCTGCCGTCAAACCCCGCACGATGCAGGTGGAGGGCAATAGATGGGAACCCAATCCCTGCCTGACAGTGGAAATGGGGTGAGAAGACCCTAGGCGGCCTGATAGTTTGGGCCCCTATGCGACTTCCCGACGCCCCCAAAAGAGACTGTGTGGGGTCACGGGGAAATTTTGTAAAAGGCTCAAGGGGGAAGTGGAGGCTCGTAAATTTGGGGGGCAGCACGGTGCAGCGGCGGCCCGGGGAGTGGCCAATCTGGCCCAGCAAAGCCCTTTGGGGCCTGACTACGACAAAAAGAGTAAGGGGTTTTTGGTTTGACCCCTTTGGGCGGAAGTTTTGGGGAGGGTCCGGTGAAGATGGCCCTTTCTTCCCGAGGGTTGGCTGTTTAAAAGGTTTTGTTAGGCTGAGCGACTCACCTTTTTCCCCAAGGGAAAAGGGCTAGAATCCGGTGTCAATGTCAAGAAATGATGTGTGGAAGGGAGAGGGGCCCGTGGAGAATCCAAAACCTTTCATCTGGCTGATGGCGTAGCGGGTTTTGGGGGAGGGCCCTTTTGGACCAGGGGAGGGTTTGTTTCAGGTTGGTAGCAAATTCCCGAAAAGGCCCAAAAAAAGGTGCCAGCTGGTGCCCAAAACTGGGGCCTTTTGGGGGGAAGGGGGGGTTTCCCGAAGAGTTTTCGGGGAGCGAGGGTTGGTTGGTTTTGGGGGCCCTTTCCTGGCTTCCTTTAAGGACTTGGGGGCAACCCGGGTTTTGGCGTTAACCCTGGGCCGGAAGGTTTCTCCTGGGGCCATGGTTTAAAAAGGGTGCGTTAGCCCCCCCTAGCGGGATGAGGGGCGTGGCAGACGCTGACCGGGGATGGGGGACAAGATTTTGGGGGTGAGGGGCGATTGGGAAAGGGCGTTTAAAAGGTGACCTGAGCCAGGGCTTGGGGCGAAGATACCCCTCTGGGGGCCCCTGGCCCCTATACCGCCCCCCACACCCCTCCAGGGGCGACCCCCCCGCGGAGTTTATAAAAAACCGCGCTGGATGAAAGATTTTTTTGGGTTTGAGGAAAAAAATATTCAATTATGGGTACTTTGGGTTTTAAAGAAATTTTTTTTGTTCCGGGGGACTTTAAACTTATTTAAAATTTTTGTAGTTTGTTTTAGGTTTTTGGATGTCAGAGCAGACGGGTGTCTGCTTTATAGGGGGGGGATAGTGTACGCCAAATGGGTCTTTTTTCCCTTTTTCAAAAAATGTTTTAACTTTAAAAAGGGTGACTTCTGGGGAAAGATTAAAAATGAAGGGGGCGGGGGGAAAAAATGGGCGCAGTGGGCTGTGAGCGGAAAGGAAGGGGGGGGAAAAAGACAGGAACGCAGTTGGGGGCCGGGTCCCGTTTAAGACCTCGTGTGTTTCCTTGGGACCCGAAAAAATTTGGGGTTTCCCCCCGTTTTAAGCTTTTTAGCGTGCGTTTTGAAAATTGCTGGTTTCCCCCTGTTATTTTGCCATAGAAAAGTTTTACGGTTTAAAAAAAAATTTGTAAATAAAGGAAAGACTGTAACTTTGGTTTTATTTCGGCCCTGCCTTGGGCCCCTTTTGGGGTTTTCCCCGTGGTGTTTGGGGCGCTTTGGGGCTCGGTGCCTCTTGGGAAATGTTTTGTTTCAAGCCCCCGTGGATAGCACGCCCTCTGGTAGCCCGGGCCCTTTTGGGGTTTGGGGCTGAGAAGAAAGAGGCAGTCGGCGTAACAAAAATTTGGGTATATATAAATAATATATATACAATCAAAAACAGGCGAGGGGAAGGACGCTCGCGGGGGTTTTCATAATTTGGGTAAATCAAAACCAAAAATAGGGTGGAGGTGAGTCTGACGTAGATATTATGGCGAGGGAAACCCGTAAATATAATAATAATTATATATAATATAAAATTTTATATAAAATATATATATATATACCCCAGATATTTTAGTTTGGGGAAAAGTTTAGGGAAGCAAAGGGGAAAAAAATCTCAAAACACATAAAAAACAACCTTAAAAAATTCCCGGGGGACTTTTTAACATGAATATAAATTTCTGAGGATGAAATTCCCCTTAACAATTATTGATATTGGTTTTTGTCTTTTTTGGGTGAGAGTTTGATGTTTTTTCGCATTCTTTTTTTTCTTTCTTGGTTTAGGGAAATTCTATAGGGTAATACTCTGCATTTAAAAGTACAGCAGCATCTCTAATTTTTAAATAAAAGGGCAAAACAATAAAACGACGTTTGGGTTTCGAGTTGAGGGAAATAAAAAAGGGGGAAAGGTTTGGGGGATTCCTTAGTAAAAAAAAATGGGGAAAAAGAAGCTGAGGGTAGTAGCTACCTAGAAATTTAAAAAAAGTTAAAAAAATTCTCATTTTCCGTCGCAAATTTGGGAGGGTTTTTGGGTTAACTAAAAAGGGGGGGGGGTTTTTTTCCCTTTCCCCCATTGGGCTATCAAAAAATTCTATGAAAATTTGTATTAAAAATACAAAAACTCAAAACCCATTTAAAAATGTTCAGGGGAAGGGACCAATCAAATTTTTGACGCTAGTAACCCCCTATGTATTTTTATGTATGCTACTACTTTCCCCCCATCGCCTGAAAGGGGAAGCAGCCTGTTTTTTGGAGGCGAAAAATCTACCAGAGGTTTAGGGTATTTAAAACCCCCACTCCGTCCCTTTCATGGGGGGTTCCTAAAAAAAATATACAGGGGAAAAAAAATTCATAGTTTGGGATGACATTAATTTACATACAATCCGGGCCAGGGACAGAGAGATTTTTGCCACCCCGCCGTTCCTTCGGCCCCCAGTAAACTGGGGGGCCCCCCCCCAAATACTTGGAGGAGAGACCGACTTCCCGCGCGTTTGTTCTCGAAAACTGAGCTACCCTCGTCAATTCTCACATCGCGGTTTCCAGGGCACAGGTACCCCACCCCGGGCTTTCCCCTCCTAAAAAGAGAATCCTCACTTGCCCGTCCCCAGCCTGCCCTACACGGGGGGATCTACTCTCTGCACCCTCTTCACCCTCTCAACTGCAGGCGATCTTTCGCCAAAGGGGAAAAAAACTCTCCCCGGGGAACCTGGTTTTACACCAAATTTTTCCCCTACTTCGAAGGTGGGCACCATGCGGGGATAAGCAAGGGACTTTGGGGTAGACGGGCGCCAGTCTCAGTTAAAAACGTCTGTTCTCAAAAATAAGTAGCTGTATTCAGAGGCCCCAACAAAAAATCCCCATTTTGCCCTCCCGTGGAAAAAAAGGCCATCAGTTGGATAGTCATCGGGGTTAAAAATTTTCTTTCCCTTTCCCCTGATGTTCCCTGCCCGCAGTGTTGGGAAACCCCCTTAATTAAAAACTGGGTTTTTTAATTTTAAACGCGGCTCTTTTGCCCCCTACTCTCCTCGCAAACCCAAAATCCCCCCGCTTTTCCCTTATGCCCCATACTCCGCCCCATCCCCCGACCTAAACCCCGCCCGTTTCGCTTTTAGTTTGTGTCCCCCACTTTGGGGTGTTTTCCGGTCGCCTCACCTCTCTTTTGTTTTTAAACCCCCCCCTCCCTTTCCTTTTCAGACCTGAAGATGCAAACAGGTTTGGGTTTTGAAAAATGTAATCCCATTTTCTTTTAATTATTAAAATTAAAAAAAAAAAAAAAGTACCCATAATTTTTCCGAAAAAAAAAAAAAATTTTTTTAAAAAAAAAAGAAATTTTTTTTTTAAAAAAAAAAAAAAAAAAAAAAGGGGGGGGGGGGTTTTTTTAAAAAATTTTTAAAAAATTTTTTAATAAATTTTTTTTTTTATTTTTTTTAATTTTCCCCCCCCCCCCAAAAAACCCCACCAAACAAAAAAAACAAACCCTTTTATTATTTATATATTAATATTTATATAATTATTATTATTTTAAAATATTATTATAAAAAATATCAATTAATATATATTAATTTATATTTTTAATTCTATGTATATAATATATATAAACAAACCACACATAATATATAATATATAATATTAATTATTTAATAATATAATATATTTAATATTTTAAATATTAATATAGTAAAAATTTTTTAATAATATTAAATAAATAATATAATATAAAAATAAAAATTTTTAAAATTACTATAAAAAAATTTTATTATATATATTTAAAATTATATATTTTTTAAATTTTATTAACAAAAATAATTTATTTATATAAAATAATATATTAATATAAAATATTAATAATATTAATAATATAAAATAAAATTTTAATATTAAATATTATTTTTTTAATAAATGTTATAAAATTTTAATTAATTTTTAGTTGTTATATTAAAGTTAAATATAATACATAATACAAATAAAAAAATAAAAGTTTTTTATATTAAAAAATATTTAATTTGGTTTGTTTTTGGGGTGTTGTTTTTTTTTATAATATTTAAAAAATTTTTATAATAATTATTATTATATTATATATTAATGTTATTATAATTTATAATATTTAATATTTATATTTTTAATAATATATATTGTGTTTTTTTGTTTTGGGTTTGTTTTTTTTTGAAAATATAATAAAAAAAATATATTTTATAAAAAATTAAATTAAATTATATATAAATATTTTTTTTTGCCTTTTAAAACTCCCCGAAAATAATTTTTTAATTATTCTACGAAAAGGGGTTTTGTTTTCAAAAAATTTAAAAAATGAAAAGGTGCCGGGAATGGTTAACATAAAGGGGCCCGGGCAAACGGACGCAGGGCTGGAGCGGGGGGAGGAACAACCCAGAGGAGGGGGGTTGGGCTGCCCCTGTAAAGACCCTGTGTCCCCCTTGACCTGATAAAAAACTTTGTGTTGCCCTTTTATAGCTGTATTGCGTGTGACATGTGGTTTTCCCCCTGTAGTGCCTTAAAAAAAGGTACGGAAAAACTTGTTAAAAAGGAAAGATGAAATTTTGTGTTTATTGTGCCCGCCTCCCATGGCTTTCCTTGGGGTTTTCGGGGGACCTGTGGTGCCGTTGCCTTTGGGGGTTTTCGTTTTCCGCCCCTTTAATACCCCGCCGTTTCCTACCTCCCTTGTTTTGGTGGCAGGAAAAAGGGCCCGGTCGGCGAAAAACAAAGGGTGCGGGAGGGGATTGGGATATTTGCAGTGAGAGCGCCGATTTTTCAGGTCCAAAAAATGGGGAAACCCTGAGGGAGAGGGGGTATGACTGGGCAGGCACGAGTGAGGGGAAGCCGAGCAAGGGTGATCAATGCCCGTGGCCCGGTATGAGGAGGTGGCACAAAGGGGAGAAGGAAAACACACAGGGCACGCGAGCAGGGCACCATCTCGTCGAGATGCAGGCAAGGAAGGGAGAGGAACATTTGCAACTTTTAGGGGGCTACAGAGCTTTGCATCTGTAAGATGAAAAATGGGAGTAAAAACCCACAAGGCCTCAACAGCGTGAAGAGTGAAGAAAAGGAGGAGGTGCAGCCCCGAAGGGCGAGGTCAGGGGGCCCCCGAGGGAGGAAATGAGGGGGGAAAGGGCGCCCAGGGGTAGTAACTTGCAAAACGAGAAGGCGCGAGGTTTGGCAAAGATGCAGAGTGTAGTTTACGGGGGCTGCCTGGGGTGTGCAGGAAACCCCGGGCCCCGCAGGTCGGTGGAGCCCCTGGCGTGCGAAGGTGGGGACCCCCCGGAACCCCTCCTTGGGTATAGGGGGGCCCGGCCTCCCCCTCCCCCCCCTCCCCCGGGGGTTGGCCCTTTACCCACCCCCCCCCCCAAACCGGGGATAAATGGGGGGTAAAGTTCCCCCACCCGGAAATCCAAACCCTCGCAAACCCCCCTTTTGGGCC
>NC_051422.1:1332797-1341605 GCF_015228065.2 Penaeus monodon | reverse complement strand
AAGTATCGGTCAATTATAACTAAGATTCTAAAGAGATGATGAAAATATTGTTGTTCTGTGTTGCCTGAAGAGATTATCAATACCGTGCATTGTTCTGTTTTGTCGGAGAGTACTCTTGACTAGAGTGTTCAAAAATAATAAGCTACCATTTTCAATATCGGTATGTAGAATAATACTTCATCATATATATATCCATTACGAATCACATATATTGTATATATTCTGTAAATCTATGCAAATTTCTGAATAATTTTTCTAAAATTTACATATTGCTTGTAAAATTATATTTATATTTATAATTCATGTTTAGTAAATGAATATATATATTTCTGTAACTTAAAATGCATATAATATCGCATAAGAAATTTGAAATGAAACAAATAAGAGCGTTCACTAAGTATAATTTTTTTTTTTTTTAATTAAAATATCTGCTCATTGGAGTTGTAGTGCGAGTGTCTTTTTGTTTTGTAAATTATTATTTTTGAGTAATATTATTTATGATAAAGAAATATATACACATATAAAAAAATCAACAGTATAAAGAATGAAAGATATTCTGAGGTAGTTATAAAAACTCGTGATATGAAATTCATCAATGACCTTGACACTTAGCAATGATCATTTTCTAAATTACAAAGAATGACCTTATCAGACATCGGACTCTCTTAAAGAATTGTTATTGTTTACCTTAAAACTATTCTCATTTTCTCTCCCGACGGTGTATGGGACTTTAGGGTTAACTAAAGACGTCATACACCATGACTGTCAAATTTCTTATCGAACTTTGTATTAAGACACACAATAACTCAAGCACCATTAATGCTGTTCGCTGGGAAGCATCAATTAAGTTTTTTATTTTATTGTACAACTAACCGAGTAAATTTGAGGCCACCCTAATGTTATCGAGTTGGGAATTTATCTGGTAACACTGGAGTGCATTCAATTACAATATTTAAAAGCAAGCTTCGCCACTAACGTTTTATCTTTTGCAATTAAATGCTTAGAAAACTATACAAAATAAAAGAAACAGACATTTCATTAATAATTTTTTAATCGAATGTTAAGACGTTATTAATATGATTACCAATATAATAGTTTACATTAAAACTGAAAGGTAAATCCGGCACCTCGTTTTAACTCCGTTTTCGCTTAATTATCATCAAATATACTTATTAATAATGTTCTTACACTCGATCATCCATTCATTTACCATTTTCTTTAATTTAATTTAATCTCTATTATTCAATTATATACGTGTTAGTATATCTGCAGTTGTAACGTACAAGCTACTCTACAATGTGTGACGTCATAACAGAGCGGCCCGCGGAGGAGTTACAACATTGTAACTGCTCCGATGTGAGATACAACATTGTGAACTTTTGAGTATGCCGCCCCTGCTCATTATACAGATTCGTGTATATCTTATTTCATCGTAAATATCATTATTTGCTTTGTTCGTTATTATCTCTATATTTTAGAAAACTGACTGGCTGGACTGCAGCATAGGATTATCATACTTATTTACTGGTTGATAATTTATTAAATGATCGTAAGTTACAAAATAATATATATATATATATATATATATATATATATATATATACATATATATATATATATATATATATAATATATATTTATATATATACATATATATACATACATACATACATACATACATATATATAAATATATATATATAAATACATATAATATATATATATATATATATATATATATATATATATCCCTATATACAAAATATACATATATACATATACACATATACATAATACATACATACATACATACATATATATATATATATATATATATATATATATATATATTATATATATGATACCCCAGTGGGTCTTTGTCTCTGTGCGAAACATGTGTTAACATGGAGGGACGCGGGGCAAACATGACGCAGCTGGCTGTGAGCGGAGGAGCGGGGGAACAAGCCGAGAGACGGAGTTGGGTGCGCCCCTGTGAAGACCTCGTGTGTGCCCTTGTGACCTGAGAAAAACCCTGGTGTTGCCCTGTTATAAGCTGTATTGTGCTGTGTGACATGCGGGTTTTCCCCCCTGTATTGTCCCTATAGAAAAGTGTACGGGTAATAACTGTGTAAATAAAGGAAAGACTGTCATTTTGTGTTACTTCGTGCCCTGCCTCGCCACTTGGCGTTTCCTCCCCTGGTGTTCTGGGACGCTGTGGTGTTCGGTGCCTCTTGGAGCTGTTCGTGTCACGACCCTGTGGATAAAAACGCCGTCTGCCTCGCCTGCCTTGTGTTGGTGGCAGAGAGACGAGGCGGACCGGCGTAACAATTGGTGTCAGGAGTGGGATCTGTGATATTTGATCAGTGAGAGCGCAAATTTTATCATGTCGCCAAGATGGCGGCAGCCATGAGCGAGAGGAGGCTATGACTGAGCAGGCACGAGTGAGGTGAAGCCGAGCCAGATGGACCTGATCATTGCCATGCTGGCCCGGGTATGAGGGAGGAAATGGCACAAAGGGCAGAAGAGCAGGCACAGGAGAGCACGCGAGCAGGCGCACCATCTCGTCGAGATGCAGGCAAGGAAGGCAGAGGAACAGTTCTGCCAACTTGTTGAGGTGCACAGAGCAATCTCGCATCTGGGGAAATGGAAACTCAGCAGTATACCGACAAGGCCTGCAACAGCGTGAAGAGTGAACTGATGAGGAGGTGCAGACTCTGAAGGGCGAGGTTCAGGGCCTGAGGAGGAAGTGAAGGAGGAAAGGCGGCTTCACGAGGTAGTAACGTTGCAAGCAGAGAAGGCAGACGAGGTTCTGGCAACAGAAGCCAGAATGTCAGATATACTGGGGTCCGCCTGGGGTCTGTGGCAGGAAAACCCCGGGCTCGCAGCGTCGTGTCGCAGCCAGTGGTCGCTGCAGAAGGCTGGGGACCCATCGGAACCGCTCCCTTGGGAAATGGTGGCCGGCAAACTCGGACCCGGTCAACCCGCCTCGTTGCCTCCCCACCAGGTGTGTTATTCACGGCACGCGTCTCCACCCTGCAGCCCTGGGCCCCAGACATTCTGTGAGGCGTAAGCCAGCTGAGTACGACGGGAAGGTGGCCTGGGAGGCATATGTTGCCCAATTTGAAATGCTGGCATCTGCCCAGGGCTGGAGCCAGGAAGAGAAGGCCCTGCAGCTGGTAACAGCGCTAAGGGTCCCCGCGGTGGAAGTGTTAGGGCATCTGCCGGCATCCCAACAGGCCTCTTACACCAGCGTGGCAGAGGCTTTGAAACGCTGTTTCTGGCACCACCACCAGGCCGAGGTATATCGGGCCCACTTGAAGAAGCGGACTCGTGAGCGTGGCGAGACACTGTCCCAGCTGGCGCCAGGATGTGGAGGCGCTGGTAAGGAGGTCGTACCCTGCGGCTGCGGAAGAGATGATCGTGTCCTGGCCCGTGATTTTTTTGTTGACGCTTTACAGGACCAGCAGCTGCAAATCTACGTCAAGCAGGCACCCCCTGAGGACCTGCAGGTGGCGCTGGCGAGGGCTTGGAGTTCGAGGCCTTCCTGAAGGCAACCAGTGGCTAGGGCCAGCTCCCTCACCCCCCCGCCGTGACCTCCGGGCGGAAGGTAAAGTGGAGAAAATAGCATGAGGAAGGTGAGCCCGAGAACTTTCCAAGGCTTGTGTTGGGGCTGCGGAGGGGTAGGGCACAGACGTAGTCAGTGTCAGAGGGAGCGGAAAAACACGTCCTCTAAAACCCGGACGGATTCTGATGCCTTCCAGCAGTGCTGCAAGGACTGTGGCAGGTATGGTCACCATCCGAGCGCACGTCCTAAGGCTAAGGAAGTGGTACAGGCGGAAAAGGCTGGAGAAGGAGGCCGAAACCCAGCCGTCCTCGGTTCCCGGGCCCCGACTTGGGTAAGCTGCCGTCGAACCAGCACGATGCAGGTGGGGGGTTTCAAAGATGGGAAGCCATGCCGCCTGACAGTGGACACTGGGGCTTGAGAAGACCCTAGTGCGGCCCTGATATGCTGGCCACTATGCGACTTCCAGACGCACCACAGAGACTGTATGGTGTCACGGGGCATTGTGTGAAGCTCAAGGGGCCAGTGGAGGCTCGTATTGGCGTGGGCAGCACGGTGCAGTGGCTGCCGGTGTATGTGGTCGATCTGGACGAGCACTGTTTGCTGGGCCTTGACTACCTGACGCAGAGTAAGGCGTGTGTCGACCTTGGACGGAAGCTGGTGAGGGTGCACGGTGAAGAGGTGCCCTTGCTTCCAGAGGTTGGCTGTGCAGAGGTAGTTACAGCTGAGCGACTGCACCTTGGGCCCCCAGGACAGAGTCTAGAACCCGGTGTCGACTGTCAAGAGTGATGCGTGGAGTAGAGGGCCTCGTGGACCCCAAAACCAAAACTTGCAGCTGGCTGATGGCGTAGCGGTTGGGCGGAGCCTTGTTGGACCAGGGGAGGGGTTAGTTTAAGTGTTGGTAGCCAACTTCTCCGATAAAGTTTGGTTTGGATTCCATTTGATACAATGGATATTCTTGGTGTGACATACTGTCTGCTTGATTTTGCTCACGTGTGTGAGCTGCTGCTGACTCGGCCGAACCGAGTCCTTGCCCGCCGTGGTGCTCAGCCACAGCAGTAACCTCCGGGCGACAATTGCAACTTCTCGCGCCTGGGCGGGGCGCGAACCGGGCTAGTACAGCCCAGAAGGTGCCAGCTGGTGCAAAGCTGGGCACTTGTGAGGAAGTGGAGCGTCCAGAAGAGTCGTCGGGGAGTGAGGAGTTGGTTGGTGTGGGGCCGTTGCCTGACTTCCTCGAGGACTTGGCGCACCGGAGCGCCGCTAACCTGACTTAAGCACAGACAGAGAAGATGCGTCACACCCTGTCTCAGTATGCAGATGTGTTTAGCAGGGGTGACTTGGACCTGGGCCACACAGGATTTTTGAAGCACCGCATTAACACCGGAAGTAGTTTGCCCATCAAGAGTCCCCCCCGACGTATTGCACCAACTAGGCGAGAAGAGATGCAGCGCACTGTCAATGAGCTAGCGGCACAGGGGGTGATTGAACAGACAGTCCATGGTCATCAGCGGTACTCCTGGTGAAGAAAAAGGACGGCACACAACGCTTCTGTGTGGACTACCGGGCGCTGAATGACATGACTATCAAGGACTCATACCCATTGCCGAGGGAAATTTATGGGCACACTCGATGCATTGGTGTGGGCCAGGTGGTTCTCCACACCGACCCGAAGTCGGGTTTCACCAGGTGGAGATGGCGGAAGAGGACAAGCCAAAGACTGCCTTTTCCTTCGGGCAAGGCCTGTGGCAATTCAATGTCATGCCCTTTGGTCTCTGCAATGCCCCTGGTTGTTTCGAGCGTCTGATGGAGAGGGTATTGGATGGCCTGCAGTGGAAGACGGCACTTGTCTACATTGATGACGTCATCGTCTTCGGGAGCACCTTCGAGGAGGAGCTGGAGCGGGCTAGAGGAAGTACTACAGCGGTTGAGGAGGCCAAACCCCAAACTCAGCCCCAAGAAATACTCGATGTTCCAGCATGAGGTGCCATTTCTGGGGTATGTAGTCAGTCAGACGGTGTGCGCACCGACCCCAGAAGGTGGCGGTGGTGGAGAAGTGGCCAGTTCTCACCAAAGTGGCGGAAGTCAGGGCTACCTGGGCCTGTGCACATACTACCGCCGCTTTGTACAGGACTTCGCCAGTGTAGCGGCTCCTCTCCACCAACTTACACGAAAAGGGGAGTGCTTCCAGTGGGACGAGGCGTGTCGTCTGCATTTGACAACCTGAAGAAAGGGCCCCGATGGAAACACCGGTCTTGCCCTATCCGGACCCGAAGCTCCCTACCTGTTTGGACACTGACGCTAGTGCGGAAGGCATCGGGGCAGTTTTGTCACAGATAAGGACCGGAAGGAGTATGTCGTGGCCTACTACAGTGCCAAGTTCAGCAGCCTGAACGCAACTATTGTGTGACAAGGAAAGAGTTGCTGGCGGTGGTGAAGAGTCTCGAGCACTTTCACCCATACCTCTACGGTGCCGAGTTCACCATCCGGACTGACCTGCTGCCCTACAGTGGTTGAAGTCGCTGAAGGTAGCAGAGGGTCAGCTGGCAAGGTGGTTAGGGCGCCTTGAAAAGTACAACTACCTCATCGTCCACCGCCCCGGGGCGTGTCCATTGCAAAGCTGACAGCCTGAGTCGAGCCCGTGTGAGGCTAGTTTTCTCACACTGTTTTCCAAAGGACTCTGATCCTGTGTGCCTCCGTTTGCAGGTGCTGGAATGTGCCACTAAAGGGGATGATGAGTGGCGTAAGGCACAACGTGAGGATTCTGACCTTGCTCCCATTGTCCAGTGGCTTGAGGCTCTCAGTGGACGCCCCAGTTGGGAGGCCGTGGCTGCGAGAGCCCACCCCCAAGTGTCTGGTGGACCAGTGGGAAACATTACGAGTGGATCAAAGCGGTTGTTAGTGAAGCGCGGGGGCAGTTGAGTGAAGTGGACAGTGACACGTGGGTAGTTTAGTACCCAGAGCATGCGTGGGTGAGTTGCTGAGGGAATTACATGCCGGTTTTTACCAGTGCCACTTGGGCGAGGGAAAAAGACCCCGAGCCGTCTCCGTCAACGCTTCTACTGGGTGGCATGAGGAGTGACGTGTCTGAGTGGTGTAGAGCATGTGATGTGTGCAGTGCAAAGAAGGGGCCCTGCTAGAAAGAACCGTGCCCCGTTACAGGTGTACTGTGTGGGAGCACCCACGGAAGGGTGGCAATAGACATTGCCCGGGCCGCTGCCTCTCACGCCACAAGGAAACCGATACATCTGTGTGGTAATGGACTATTTCTCAAAGTGGCCTGAGGCATATGCACTACCCAACCACGAGGCCCAGACCGTGGCTGGCGTGTTAGTGAATGAATTCATTACCCGTTTTGGTGTGCCTTCTGAACCCGCACTCTGACCAAGGCCGTGAGTTTGAGTCACGAGGGTTTCCCTGAGTGTTGCGAGCTGTTAGGGGTGCGCAAGACCGGACGACACCCCTCCATCCACCCGTCCGATGGTATGGTGGAGCGGTTTAACCGTCCCTTGCTAACAGTTAGCCCAAAAATTGCAGGGAAAGTCAGGAAGACTGGGACGTCAAGCTGCCCCCCATGCTCATGGCCTACCGGTTGCTGTGCATGAGGTAACAGGCTTCACACCTGCCCGACTCATGTTTGGCCGTGAGCTCAGGCTACCAGTGGATTTGGCCACAGGGCGGCCACCCGACGTGAACTTGCCAACTGTCACATCCAGCTATGCAGTGGCACTGCAGGAGAACCTGGCGGAGGTGCACCGACGGGTGCGTGCAAGCTCAAAGGGAGCCGGCCATGCCATGAAGGAGACTTTTTTGACCGGCGCATGAGGAAGTGAGGTACAACATAGGTGGACAGAGTGTGGCTGCATAACCCGCGTCGGAAGCGAGGGCTCTCGCCGAAGCTACAGAGCCCCTGGGAGGGGCCATACACGGTGGGTAGCGGGCCCCCTCTGATGTCACCTTCGAATTCGCCGAGGGCGAAAACGACCGTCTGTTGTCCACGTGGACCCGGGTGTGGGGTTACCATGGGCCAGGAAGCTACTCCTGGGGCCATGGTGAAAAAAAAAGATGAAGTTAGCCCCAGTAGCGGCGATGAGGACGGGCAGCTGACCGAGATGAGGACGAGCATTTGGACGGTGAGGCGATGCAGCAGACGTCAGTGGTGACCATGAGCCAGGTCTTGGGACAGGAGATACCCCTCTGGGTGCCACTGCCAATCTACCGCCGCCCACAGCTCCTCCAGAGAGACCCCAGCGAGAGCGAAGAAAGCCGCGCTGGATGAAAGATTTTTGTGTTTCTGAGAACTGATTTTATTTTAAATTTTTTTGTAGTTTGTTTCAGGTTTAGATATGTCAAGAGCAGACGGGTCGTTTGCTTGATAGGGGGGGGATAGTGCTACGCCAGTGGGTCTTTGCCCTATGTGCGAAACATGTGTTAACATGAAGGGACCGGGCAAACATGACGCAGTGGGTGTGAGCGGAGGAGCGGAGGAACAAGCCAAGAGACGCGGTTGTGTGCTGCTCCTGTGAAGACCTCGTGTGTGCCCTTGTGACCTGAGATAAATCTTGTGTTGCCCTGTTATAAGCTGTATTGTGCTGTGTGACATGCTGCTTTCCCTCCTGTATTGTGCCTATAGAAAAGTGTACGGGTAAATAACTTGTGTAAATAAAGGAAAAGACTGTCCCTTTTGTGTTACTTCGTGCCCTGCCTCGCCACTTGGCGTTTCCTCTCCTGGTGTTCTGGGACGCTGTGGTGTTCGGTGCCTCTTGGAGCTGTTCAGTGTTCACGACCCTGTGGATAGCACGCCGTCTGCCAGCCTGCCTTGTGTTGGTGGCAGAGAGACGAGGTGGTCGGCGTAACAATAATAATAATATTAACAATAACAATAATAACAATAATAATAATAATAATAATAATGATAATAATAATAATAATGATAATAATAATAATAACAATAATGATAATAATAATAATAATAATAATAATAATAACAATAATAATAATAATAATGATAATAATAATAACAATAATAATAATAATGATATTAATAATAATAATGATAATAATAATAACAATAATAATAACAATACTAAAAACAAAAACAGTAATAATAATGATAGCAATAAAATGATATAATGAAAAAAAAATAATAAAAATAATTAATAAATTTAAAAAAAAAATAAAAAAAATAATAAAAAAAAATTAAAAAATAATAATAAAATAAAATAATAAAAATAATAAAAAAATAATAAT
>NC_051422.1:1322082-1332697 GCF_015228065.2 Penaeus monodon | reverse complement strand
AAAAATATTAAAATATAAAAATAAAAATAAACATAATATATATATATAAAATATATATATATATTAATATATTATATATTGTTCGCCGCCACCTCGTCTCTCTGCCAAACCCAACACCAAAGGGAGGCTGGGCAGACGGCGTGCTATTCACAGGGTCCGTGACACTGAACAGCTCCAAGAGGCACCGAGCACCACAGTGTCCCAGAACACCACGAGGGGGAACGCCACCTGGAGAGGCAGGCACGAAAAAAACACAAAATGAGTCTTTCCTTATTTACACAAGTTATTTACCCGTACCTTTTCTATAGGCACAATACGGGGAAACCAGCATGTCACACTGCACGATACAGCATATAACAGGGCAACACAAAGTTTATCAGGTCACAAGGGCACACACGAGGTCTTCACAGGAGCAGCACCCAACCGCGTCTCTCCGCTTGTTCCTCCCTCTCCGCTCACAGCCAGCTGCGTCATGTTTGCCCAGGTCCCTTCATGTTAACACATGCCCAGGTCATCCTTTTCATGTTAACACATGTTTCGCACAGAGACAAGACCCACTGGCGTAGCAATATATATAAACATATATATATATATAATATATTATATATATATATATATATAATATATATATATAATATATATATACCCACACCCACACCCACACACCACACACACACATATATATATATATATATTATATATATATATTATATATATATATATATATATATATATATATATATACCATATATATACATAAATATATACATACATATATACATATTATATATATAATTATATAAAATATATATATATATATATATATAATATATATATATATATATAATACATCTATTACCCACATATATATGTGTATATATGTGTATATATATATGTATATATATATATATGCATATATATATGTAATGTATATGTATATATGTGTATATGTAGATATGTGTATATGTATATGTATATGTATATGTATATATACATGTATATATATGTATATATGTATATACACACAAAAATATATATATGTGTGTATTTATATATACATATATATGTATATATATGTTTATATGTATTATATGTATATATATATGTAATTATGTATATATTATGTATATATATATGATACTATATATATATATATACATATATATACACATATATATATATATATATATATATATATTATATATATATATATATATGTATATATGTATATATATAATACACATATATATATATATGCCACATTTTTTTTCTTTTTTAACGGTAGGTTCAAGTTTGAGCCGCCGTGGTCACAGCATGATACTTAATTGTAGTTTTCATTTTGTGATGCTCTTGGAGTGAGTACGTGGTACGGTTCCCAGT
Organism: Penaeus monodon; assembly: GCF_015228065.2. Classification (NCBI taxonomy): domain Eukaryota; kingdom Metazoa; phylum Arthropoda; class Malacostraca; order Decapoda; family Penaeidae; genus Penaeus; species Penaeus monodon. Next base: position 1,331,317 of record NC_051422.1, on the reverse strand, counting down.
TCCTTTCCACGGAGAGTGCCGGTGTTACCTTTTAGGTAATCATTCTCTCTATTTTATCCGGGCTTGGGACCAGCACTGACTTGGGATGGCTTGCCCATCCAGTAGCTAGGTAGGCAATCGAGATGAAGTTCCTTGATCAAGGGAACAATGCGCCGGCCGGTGACTCGAACCCTCGAACTCAGATTGCCGCCGTGACAGTCTTGAGTCCTATGCTCTAACCACTCGGCTAACGCGGCCTCATATACCACATATACATATGTATATATATGTATATGTACACACACACACACACAAACACAAACACATATATATATATATATATATATAATATATATATATAGTATATATATATATATATATATATATATATATATATATATATATATATATATATATCAATGCCAGTCAAGCCAGTTGTGAGCGTGAGCTCTCGTGCCCTTGAAAATCACTGCAAGGGGTCAAGACCTAGAACGACTCTGATTGGCTGGAGCTAAACGCCCGTTAAGCTGATTGGTCCACATGTAATTCGGGAGTATGTGTTTTAGAAATACACTGAAGTGGAATAGTGTACTAAAAAGTGAATGCAGCTAAGTGTAGCATCTATGAAAAATAGATAAAATAGGTATATATATATATATAGAGAGAGAGAGAGAGAAAAAAAAACTATACGAGAAAACAAAAGTGACTGCTTAAAATAAAAAGAAAATGTGATGTAACTCTTAACAGAGAACGGAAGTTAACAGCTTTAGCTGTTATTCGTAAATATCCGTAGAAGATATGTGCTCATATATATAAATCAAAAGCCAGGTGGGCCTCAGGGTACACTACACAGTGCTATTTTATTAGTACACTGGATGCATTCTATCAAAATTATATTACGTTATGGAAGTTATGCATTCTCAAATCCAGCCTGAATATGTATAAAATAGTCATGCAATTGCATAGGCAGTTTGGCTTAGCCAATGCATCAAAGGCGTGGTAGTCTGTGTCTATAGGCCATTAAGCGCTTAATGGCGCACGGAGCACGATCGTATTATTTACATTTTTGGTAAATTTGGAATGATGCCTTGTTTCGAGTGAACAAAATATTTTTCCAATAGTTTTCGTCGTGTTTCAAACGAATCTAGCACTCACTTCCTTTGAAAACGAAGCACAGCAACGATATCGGCCCCGGTAGTTTGGGGAGGGCATGATACGTAAAGAGGGTTGGGGGGGGGGGGGTATTTCGGGAAATATCGTAATACACGGGAGTACAGTATTTTCACTCCCTTCAGGGTTATATGGGGGGCTGCCCCCGGGCCTGGTCTACGAAATCTTCACCTCTTCTGTTTCGGCAGAAGAGATTCTGGGCATGCAACTATAATGACAACGTTTTCCAGTCATATAGAGGACTTCGTCCTTTATATCCCCTTTACCCCGTTAAGCATTTACACCAGATGTGCCAGGCTTCGTTGTTGGCGGGAATCGTGATCGCTCTCCGCTGTTCCTTATCGGCCAGCGGAGGGTACAGCTCGCAGCCTTGATGAAGAACTGATGATGGACTACATCCGGTTTGTACTGGTGGAGAAACAGATACCGAGCAAGATATTATTATAAAATTCTTGCCGATTACCTGGTCTGTTGATCCACTCCTTTACATCTCACCACATCCGCTCAATGTTTCTGTTCGTAGATCTTCGGGTTTTTTGGGATCCACAAAGTATTCAGAGTGGTTTATGACTTGGTGTTCAAAGACGAGTTCACTTGAATTCGGTATGCGTCATTATTTCGATGATATTTTGCAATGAAATCGATATGGTTATTCTCACATCCGACGCACTGGCTAGCCATGATGGAACTGACTTGAGTTTCAACTGCCTTCTCTTAGGCCCACGCTCTATTGTCCGTGATGCTCTATTTCATATCTGATTGGTTCTATTGTGCTGGATGTCAGCGCCTATGGTCACGTCACGTTCCAGCGCAAATCTGATTGCGCTACAAACTCCATCCGATTTTCCGTCACTTTCAACGACCTTTTTGTCATTTTATCGCGGCGCTGGGGGCGTAAGGATGCTGCGTTTCCTGGATTTTATACCTTTGTTGCCGTTATTACAATTTGCGAAGATGTTAAAGTGCAGTTATTATCAATTTGCGAAGATGTTAAAGAAAACATTTCATAGAATGATGTGTTCTACTATTTGGTAAGCTCAGATACTGCATCTAAGGTGTTAGGCTTCTATATATATTACACTAATATAATGTTTAACATAAGCAGTAAGATTTTTCAGTCAGTCTCTGATGATTACATAGCTTGACTACGGACTTTTTTACCAGTTTCCCTCGCATATTTCTTTCGTCCGCCGTGGATGTGATGCGAAAAGTCTGAAACTGGCCTCTAAATATTGTCGCACTACCTGTATGGGATAATTCTTATAAGTTTCTAATCAGATTATGGTATAACATGTCGGCCTCTTACCATTTCTCCCGTAAACTCGTCCGTTTTGTGCGACAAAACAATCGTTTAGCAGGGTCGCGATACGGCTATGAAATAATATCTTTTTGCCTGCGTATTTCGCTTAGCACGGCGCTCTATCATTTGGAGTCAAATTACCTGTGTTTTTAAGAAAACTAACATGGGCCATACCAACCGGCTTCTTACAGTTAATCTTTCAACCACACAGACCTTCACCACCTTGAACACCGGCAAGTTACAGACTGAAGCATCATTTGAGGAACGTATAGATACCTACAGTATTCGGGTTACGATTGGTCAGAGAACTATGCCGTTATTGCTGAAATTGTGAATGGCTATGAGTTTTTATTTCTTGTAATTGCCTATCCGGCAATTGATTTAATGGCTGTTAAGCAACAGTTACCGTTTGTTGGCGTTTCATACATGGAAAATGAATGAGCCATTTTCGTTTACTTTTACACGATATCCAAGGTTTTGTTTTACTGTGAAGGAATATCGCACCCGAAAACAATGATTAAATACCGCGGATACATAATACATGTTTCGTAAGTTTCTACCTTAGTCGGAGTCGCCTGTACCATAGTTGTCCGCCAACATTAAGGGGTCTGGAGCAGGGGTTAACTCTTCTTCCCACCTTGAAGCGGATACAGGCAGGCAGTTCCAATAATAATATAAAAAATGTGGAAGACACTTTTTTTTCGAATTCACTAATAAATACGTATTACTAGGTAAGGTACTCAACCGCCATGGCAGAACTCATCGTCCATACTTTAAAGTCCCTCCATCGTCGCTCTATTGTCTGCGTATGTACAGTCGAATCCTTAGTCCACAAACTTTTCCGAGTGGTTTGTGGATGTACCCGTTTTCTTTTAATGAGCGATGAGCTACCCAGTCGTCACTAATAATTGTGCTTCCTTGTATGATATATTTATTTATTTAAGTGACTTCGATCGTCTGCATTTAACAGTAGCACAATGAATTTGTTTTTGTGTTTGTCCCACTGCACCAAACACCCACATTTGGTTAAGGATTAGTATAGTTTTAAATCTGCAAGGTTTTATAAATCCGAAAGATGTATAGTTAGTGACGTAGTTCATGACGTCACGAACACTATAAATATTGGCAAAAGCTAGGCGAAATATACTGTCTGAACCAGATATGTTGTGTGGGCTGAAATATTAGAAAGTGGCCACATCCCCATGATCCTTTTATTATTAATATTACTATTATTATTGCTATTATTATGCTACATATACATAATTGGCTAAGTCTATTTTAATCAAGTGATCATTATATCAATACTTTTTATTCCGTTTCAAAATTAAACCTTGTAGGAAATGTGATTTTCATCAATATTTTACTTATTTCTTCAATGAGCATAAATGAGTTTTTCGTTTTTTAAAGATGCTTTTAAGAAATGTTCCTTTGCCCTCTTTTTTATGAATAAAACAAAACAGTTTCTAGTTTTATAAAAAGGAAAACCCATAGGCATGAACGTCAAGGATTTGCTGATCATGCTCGTCAAAAGTTGCTCGGTTTTTTGTGTGCCTAGAGGTTTCCGCTCGCCCCAGACATCTAGACACTGTGAACCACAACCAATATATATGTGTATATATTTTATTCTATATATATATATATATATATATATATATATATAAAATATATATATATTATATATATATATATATTATATTATATTTATATTTTATATATATATATATAATATATATATAATATATATATATATATTATATATATATATATTATATTATATATATATAATTATATATATATATATATATATATATATATATATATATTATATATAATATATATATAATATATATATATATATATATATATATATATTTTATTTTATATCAATAACATAGCTACAGAGCAAAGAGCACATGTAATGCCTAATATCTCTTCTCCCTCTGTTTTTAAAACTACCCAAAAAAAAAAGAGAGAAAAAAAGCTCACACTGTCAGTTCACTGTCATCTCTCGCCTCCTATTTTATATACCAAGACAAATCCCTGGGTTCGGTTATTAACTGATGCTCAACTTTCCCCTAAGATACACAGAATGCTGAAACCAGCGCTGAAGTGCGCGTCACCCCCAAAGAAGACGAATTTGTGATTACAAGTGGTTTTCGTGGCTGATCCAACGCGACGCAGCATATAACAGCGGTGCTGGGTGTGGGGCCCATGGTAAAATCCCCCTCTCCCACCCCGATGCTGGCTAGCGCCTTGTCCTCCACAAAACGCCCAGTCAGATCAGCAGATACTAACGGGCCTAAAATGGAGAGGGAGTGGGGGACAAGGGACGGCATGCAGCTGCACTCCCGCCCTCACGCCAACGAAGAAGTACCCCCAGCAGGCGTCCCGGATGGATCAGAAGACCTCGGCGGTGAAGAGGAGGGCAACCCTGGCAGGCGGAGTCGACTCCCGGCGACCATAGACATGCCCAGATGAAACCGTTCCGTTACTAGCCGAGGTTTCCAATGTGAAAGCAAACACAAAAACAGTAGTGGCCCTCCCGCGGGAGCTATGACCTGATCTTCGGTGGTGGTTGGGCAGGAGAGATCTGGAGGGATGTTGATGCTGCGGCGGTTTTCTGGCCGTCTAGGCTAACGGCCTCAGGCCAAGGGTTCGGCATGTTCTGAAACCCAGGATGGTTGATTCCTAGTCTACTCCTCCTCAAGGAGGAAGGACGACTTATGACCGCTCTACAGTCCAACTCGACAATGGAACCCCATTTAAAGACAAACCCAGATTACCCTCTTTCAAAATCCCCACTGAGAATGCAATGATCGCGAACGCAAAATGTGTGAATGAAGATCAATCTTTTTGAACTTGAACCCACTTATGGTCAAGTGACGGATCATCTTGATGATAAAAGGGTTCAAGCTCAAAAATGATTTTATTTTCAATCAATCATCCTAGGTTTCGTATCAGATCCGAACTCTTGGCCAGCATCGGGAAGGAGAGGGTAATCACCACAGTTTATTCTCTCTCTCTCTCTTACTCACTCTGTCTCTATTCTCTGTCATCACCCTCTCCTGTTAAAGAGGAGAAATGATGAGGCATGATTGAAGAGAAAGATGAAGAAAATAGGAGGGAAAGAAAATTAATTTTAATCCCAAACTAATGAGGACCAGTTATAAAGAAAATTTTCTAAATTATTACAAATTTAATCGTTTTCATTAAATTTGATATAAAGGAAGGTGAGAATGAATAATCATTAAGAATAAGAATGAAGTTAAAATTGGAAAATAACGAACAGTAATAGAAGAAACATGAAAGGTAAAATGACAACTGGCATTATTGGAGATAATGCCTAACACCAAAGATGATGAATCTGCCTAAGCCATGACTTCTTAGGTCGTCCCACAGGCCCCCTCCACCCAGGGTTGTCTTAAAAAGAGACAATCTGGTGGGCAGGATCATCCTGTGGGAAACAGGAAGGTGCTGTACAGCCTGAGTTGGCGATCATGGATTGTGCAAGAAACAGATCCTGTAACAGTCTCATGGGTACAGTTGGTTGGACCGAGAGAGCAGCCACCTCAATTCTCGGCCGCTTCAGTTCCCTTGACAGGAGTGGCAACCGATCATGCTATCACAAAGAGCGGACGATCCAAGCCCCCACCCTGACAGCCCACCTGAGGTTTAGCCTCTTGGTAGACGCCACCTCTGCCACCCCCATCGACGTTGCTCCATAGAGCGAGGGCTAGCTGGCTGCAGGTCCCATAATTCCGTGTGCTTAGCCCCACAAACCTCACGCCAAGTTCCTCCCTAATGGAAGCTGCCTTGCCGCAGTGGGGGGGCTTGAGGTCCCAATGATCTGGTGAGCCGGACCAGAGGGCTACCCATACTGGAGGGGTCACCATTGAGGTATGAGACAAAATGGCTTCCTGGTACACCAAGGCCTATGAGAGGGGATGGTGCACCCACCCCTGGTTCATTCCATCTTGGACCAGGAAGAACTCTCTCACGTGTGTTTGCCGTGCATGGCATTCTGTATTACCAGGAGACAGGAGTCCTGAAGGTTGAACGATGCTGCATGCTGCGCCCTACAGCTAGCAACACACCTCATTGGTCCTTTATTCTGGTTAGATGGGTGGTTTGATCAAGGCCCGGTCAAGTCAGTCGACTGGTCAAATATGGCTAGGGTCAAGTAGGCACTGTTCAGTCAGTAGCGCATAGGTCCCGTGACTGCCATCAGTACTACAATAGTGGGAGATTTTAAGCCCCAACTATAGCTTCCCCTCATTGGACTCCATGGTTGGGGGGGGGGGTTGAGGAAATGAAGAATTCTAATTTGTATGATTACCACAAATTTACAAAGATCTAGCTCTCTCCCTGACAACCTACGCAATCCCCTGGCCATTCCCTCTGGAACATCATATGTTGTCACTCTGGAACCTTTCCAGCTTCCAAAGGGCAAGAATGGGAATTGCAATGGTTCCTGGAATCCCAAACCAGGTAAGGAGGAGAAAAGTCCTCCTCAATCCATTAAGGAAATCTTACCTGGTAAATATGAGAGTATTTCATGTAGTAAGTACCCAGTAGTGAAGACCATTGATGGTGTATCAATCATGGATCTTAATATTTTTGAAGTACGGAAAATAGTTGAAGTATGTCAAAGTGTGATCCTTGCTTCACCCCACAGTGAGATGGTAGCTTGATAGTTGAGGTTTTGTCACCAGACGAGAGTGACTATTTGCTTGTGATATGCAACATTCCTGGGGCTCAAGTTTCATGTTCTCTTCACAAAACACTCAATCAGTGTAAGGGAATTGTCTTTTCCTGAGACCTGATGAGGTATTCTGAGGAGAAACTGTTAGAGGAACTAGAGAATTTTAATGTAGTAGCAGTAAAACGTTTTAAGAAGAAAGTTGATGGTCGACACCAGCTCTCCTTCTAACTTTTAACACATTAGTCCAGATGGCAGTCAGGACTGTATGCAGACCCCAAGCCATAGATTCACCCCCAGCCTTTAGCAGTTCAGCAGGGATATCACATATGCCTGCAGGTTTCCCACTCTTCAGCTTGGAGATCGCCATCCTAACCTCTGTTAGGGTAGGAGGTTCCTCGCTGGGTGGGTCTGGCACAGGCACTGTGACATCGCTTGCATCCAAGCTAACTGTTGGAGGGTCTACCTGGTACAACTGCTCAAAATACTCAATGTTCACAAACCCCAACAGATGATCCTTCCATCCGCTTATCGGACTGCAGTCATCTGTGAGGAGGGCTTAGAGTTCAGCTTTCTCAGGGCTTGGTAGGCAGGGCGAAGGTCATTTACCAAGAAGTGGCTTTCAACTTCCTCAGCAAGATTCCTGATGAACTGTTCCTTGTCCCTTCTCAGCAGTGTCTGAGCCCTACACACCATGGAGCGACGCAAAACTTAATTACCATTCAGCCGAACCTTGCGACACGCTTCAGTGGCCTCTAATGTCTCCAGGGAGATGGAATTCTGCCTTGCCCTCGGGCATACACCAATGGACTCCTCAGCTGCTTCAAGTGTTATGCGCTTGAAGAGCTCCCACAGAGCAACTGGGTCCGTCAGGTTGTTGAGTTCTGTGAATTGGTCAGAGACTGCCATGGTGAACCCATGGGCACACTCCTCCTCCCTTAGTCTGTCCAGGTGAAACACCTTAGGGTGGCCACTGGAGGGACAGGGAGTTTTGAAGTGGATCCACAGGGTAGCCACAGCCAGCCTATGGTCAGTGCCACAGAACTCGGCACTCCGGTGAACCCTGCAGTTCTGGAGGATCCTCCACTGCATGCTAACAAGAATGTGGTCAATCTCCTTGGCCACTGTACCCGTATCACTGTACCACGTCCAGCGATGTAGGTTAGAGCACTGGTTCCAGGAGCCAGAGATCCTCATTTTCTGGGACCTAGCAAAGTCCCGGAGAAGGAGGCTATTCTCGCTGCTGGGATCAGCACCCAAGCCATGGGGGCTGACATACATCTCTTTGCCAGCTTGGTCAAAGTCGCTTACGATACTACTTGGAAGCATGACATACTCCTGAAGCTGTATGACATTGGTATAAGAGGAGCATTACCTACCTTCATACAAAGCTTCCTTACTAACAAGAAGTTTAGAATTCGGGTGGGAAACAGTTTCTCTAACCTGGAAGATCAGCTGGAAGGTGTATCACAAGGGAGTGTCTTAAGTGTGACCCTGTTTGCCATTGCTATAAATGACATCGTAAAGGTTGTTCCAAGTGCTGTCTTATGTAATCTGTACGTGGAGGACTTTACACTGTACTGCTCAGGAGGAAGCTTACAGGATGTGCAAGGACACATGCAGACTGCAATAATCAGGTTGTACAGTGGGCAACATACCATGGTGTTTCAAATTTTCTCCAAGCAAGACCATGGCTTTACATTTCCACAAACGAGGAAGTTCCATCCTTCCCTCCATTCAGGAGAAACCCCAATGCAATTTTGTCCAAGAGGTGCAGTACTTGGGTCTAACTTTTGACTCAAGGCTTACATGGGTGCCTCACATCAAACAGTTAAAAGTGAAGGCTACAAAAGCACTTAGTATTTTGCAGGTTCTTTCACATTTATCTTGGGTGCAGACCGCACAATGCTTCTATGGCTTTAACCGAGTGCTTATTCGTAGTAAGCTTGACAAGGGATGTGAGGCTTATTCATCTGCAACTCCCACTGTTCTGCGGATGTAGGACTCGGTTCATAATGAAGTCTCAGATCTGCATGGGGCTTTCAGTCTTCGCATGATTCCTGTTATGCTGAGAGTCGGAGGAAAAA